>NC_041353.1:14811270-14953032 GCF_004354835.1 Perca flavescens | reverse complement strand
AGTGATTAAAAAGCCTTAGTATAGCATGTCGAAAAAAGCCATAGTATAGTATGTCAAATAAAGTGATAAAAAAGCCATAGTATAGTATGTCGAATAAAGTCATAAAAAAGCCATAGTATAGTATGTCGAATAAAATGATAAAAAAGCCATAGTATAGTATGTCGAAAAAAGTGATAAAAAAGCCATAGTATAGTATGTCGAATAAAATGATAAAAAAGCCATAGTATAGTATGTCGAAAAAAGTGATTAAAAAGCCATAGCATAGTATGTCGAAAAAAGTGATAAAAAAGCCATAGTATAGTATGTCGAATAAAGTGATAAAAAAGCCATAGTATAGTATCTCGAAAAAAGTGATAAAAAAGCCATAGTATAGTATGTCGAATAAAGTGATAAAAAAGCCATAGTATGGTATCTCAAATATAGTGATAATAAAGCCATAGTATAGTATGTCGAAAAAGTGATTAAAAAAGCCATAGTATAGTATGTCGAAAAAAGTGATAAAAAAGCCATAGTATAGTATGTCGAATAAAGTGATAAAAAAGCCATAGTATAGTATGTCGAATAAAGTGATAATAAAGCCATAGTATAGTATGTCGAAAAAGTGATAAAAAAGCCATAGTATAGTATGTCGAAAAAAGCCATAGTATGGTATGTCAAATATAGTGATAATAAAGCCATAGTATAGTATGTCGAAAAAAGTGATAAAAAAGCCATAGTATAGTATGTCGAATAAAGTCACAAAAAGCCATATTATAGTATTTCGAAAAAAGTGATTAAAAAGCCATAGTATAGTATGTCGAATAAAGTCATAAAAAAGCCATAGTATAGTATGTCGAAAAAAGTGATTAAAAAAGCCATAGTATAGTATGTCGAAAAAAGTGATTAAAAAAGCCTTAGTATAGCATGTCGAAAATAGCCATAGTATAGTATGTCAAATAAAGTGATAAAAAAGCCATAATATAGTATGTCGAATAAAATGATAAAAAAGCCATAGTATAGTATGTTGAAAAAAGTGATTAAAAAGCCATAGCATAGTATGTCGAAAAAAGGGATTAAAAAAGCCATAGTATAGTATGTCGTAAAAAGGCATAGTATAGTATGTCGAAAAAAGTGATAAAAAAGCCATAGTATAGTATGTCGAATGAAGTGATAATGAAGCCATAGTATAGTATGTCGAAAAAAGTGATAAAAAAACCATAGTATAGTATGTCAAATATAGTGATAATAAAGCCATAGTATAGTATGTCAAAAAAAGTGATAAAAAAGCCATAGTATAGTATGTCAAATATAGTGATAATAAAGCCATAGTATGGTATGTCAAATATAGTGATAATAAAGCCATAGTATAGTATGTTGAATAAAGCGATATAAAAGCCATAATATAGTATGTCAAAAAAAGGTATAGTATAGTATGTCGAAAAAAGTGATAAAAAAGCCATAGTATAGTATGTCAAATATAGTGATAATAAAGCCATAGTATGGTATGTCAAATATAGTGATAATAAAGCCATAGTATAGTATGTTGAATAAAGCGATATAAAAGCCATAGTATAGTATGTCAAATATAGTGATAATAAAGCCATAGTATAGTATGTCAAAAAAGTGATTAAAAAGCCATAGTATAGTATGTCAAATATAGTGATAATAAAGCCATAGTATAGTATGTCAAAAAAAGTGATAAGAAAGCCATAGTATATTATGTCAAAAAAAGCCATAGTATAGTATGTCGAAAAAGTGATTAAAAAAACCATAGTATAGTATGTCGAAAAAAGTGATAAAAAAGCCATAGTATAGTATGTCGAAAAAGTGATAAAAAACCATAGTATATTATGTCGAAAAAAGCCATAGTATGGTATCTCAAATATAGTGATAATAAAGCCATAGTATAGTATGTCGAAAAAGTGATTAAAAAAGCCATAGTATAGTATGTCGAAAAAAGTGATAAAAAAGCCATAGTATAGTATGTCGAATAAAGTCACAAAAAGCCATATTATAGTATTTCGAAAAAAGTGATTAAAAAGCCATAGTATAGTATGTTGAATAAAGTCATAAAAAGCCATAGTATAGTATGTCGAATAAAGTCATAAACAGACAAAGTATAGTATGTCGAAAAAAGTGATTAAAAAGCCTTAGTATAGTATGTCGAAAAAAGCCATAGTATAGTATGTTGAATAAAGTGATAAAAAAGCCATAGTATAGTATGTCGAAAAAAGTGATAAAAAAGCCATAGTATAGTATGTCGAAAAAAGTGATTAAAAAGCCATAGTATAGTATGTCGAATAAAGTCATAAAAAGCCATAGTAGAGTATGTCGAAAAAAGTGATAAAAAAGCCATAGTATAGTATGTCAAAAAAAGCCATAGTATAGTTGTCACAGAATGAACAGGAGTCAGACTGGTGGTGAGTGAAGCGTAGCTTTATTCACAAAAATCCAACTGGAGGAACAGTGAGCTGGCCAAACAGACAGAACTTAGCTGGGGTAGTCTGAGACTCAGGGCGGCAACAGACGGCAGGAGGATGATAGCAGGTGTCGACCGGTGTGGCAGTTCGCTGAGGCGTTGCATCGCTCGCTGTGGCCGAGCCAACCCCTTTTTATTGCCTTACCCTCAGCAAACCCCCGGCCCTTCTAGTTCCCTCTTCTGCCGTACGGACGAACGCCAGTTGCCCGTCAGCGGGGCGGATGTTTTGACCTATACTAAAAAGGAGTTGCTTTTGACGCTTCCCTGATTAATTTAGTTTATAGAGACACACACGCTCTCTGTCTAAGGAGAAGCCCTCGCCCGGATCAGGGAACCCTAAGGCGAGACAAGAGGTTAGATACACACTACACCAGACGTCCCCAAAAACATGGGCTCTTATCCCCCTGTATATGACAAGCACTGCCCGAGGGGATCTTTAAAACCAATGATTTTTCTTTAGTACTCACGGTCTCAGCCATCCTCCCAGGGTCATCGGAGGTCCCTTCCTTCTCAAGGACGCCCGCCTTGCCCTCCTTGGTCGCCGGACTGAGAGAGGGGGATACTCAGAGGCTCTGACCAGGCCGCGTGGATAGGGAAATGCACTCCCACTAGGAGATAACAGGAGGTCTGCGTGTCCAAGTCGATCCCCGCCTGGATGTAACTCTCCACGGGCGGTTAAAGAGGAGTCACTAACCCCCGTAAGGGGGGAAACCCTCCCCGCTTGACAGCGGGCGAGACGATCCCAGAGAAAAATAAGGAACTGGCAAAAGTTGGCTCTCCTAGTCCAAAGTCGGACTCAGGTGGTTTTTATTATTTTGTGACAAAAGCAGAAATTAAAAGCAAGTGGTCCTCTACAAAATAAAACTAAAAATAAAAATGAAGATAAAGCCTCCGCTCTAACAGAGGTATTTAAAGCTGCTTCTCTTTTCCTCCTGGCTCTGTGTCTCCCACACTCATAAGAGTGCAGGTAATCTCCTCTCCGGTGTCAGAGAGGGCAAATAAATCTTCCCCAAAACGCAGCGAAAAGAGCATCTGGGCAAACTAAGAGAGAAGAGCACTTTTTGGCCTCTGTTCAACAGAGGTATTCAAAGCCACTTCTCAGAGATAGTCTTTTTTCTTTTTTTCTTTTTCTTTTCCTCCCTTACACTCAGCGAGCGCAAGGGAACCCCTCTACAGCTGAGAGGGGCATAATGAATCTTCCCCAATGCAACAGAAAGTGCAAGGGTAGATGGAGAAGGCTTCATGGCATCCCGATGCCACGTAAAGCGCTCGGGTAAAAGAGCCCGAAGGGAGCCCAAAGGGACCCAAAAAGGGACCCAAAAGGGACCCAAAAGGGACCCAAAAGGGCTCAAAAGGCACCCAAAAGGGGCTGCTACTCGGCAAAAACACTCATATTTATACACAAAAAACATTTTACTCAGACAGTGTGCTTCCCAGCAGTCAGCTCCCCTTGCTGTCCATAAGGTGCCTCTGCACCTCTTTCGTTTCAGACCCTTCCACCAGCCTTTGGGCCACGCCTCCTCATTTACATATATTTTTAAATGCCAAACGCTAAATCCAAATGGAGGAGAATCTCAAAATGTCAAAGGGAAATTGCCAAATGTAAAATTCAAAAGATAAAGCTAAAATAAAATAATTTCTTTTTTCTACTTAAGATTTTAATATAAGTATTTCCATTTAAGCTTTTCCATTTCCCAATTAGAGTTTCATATTTGATGTTTCTCTTTTCTTATTTCCATTGTGATTTTCAATCGCTTTTTCAGTTACCATTTTCTTTTTTAAATTCAATTATGGCATGATTTTTCCTTGTAGCGTAGTAAAATAATAATGTTTTTAATTTGATCTCGTTTTGTTTTCTATTTGGACTTTAAATTTGAATTATGAATAAATAAATCCTCCATAGTGATGGTGGGAGCACATAAATAGATTTAATAATAGAGTTGAAGCACTTGGTGCTCAAAGCAGGGTCAGATTGTGTGATTTCATACCTCTCACTTCTCACATGCACCTTTTGCATTTTTATCAAATCCTCTCAACCCTTTTAGCTCCATTTCCATTCTCTGAATTATGTCCATCCTAGTACCAGTGGCTGTGTTTTTGCACAACAGCACACACAATTTAAATAGAAAACATTTTTTCAATAATTTAACAGTAGTGTTGCAGCACTAAGGGGAATGATAGGACTACAATAAGCACCAAATGCATGGGGAATGCAAAGAGAGCAAAGAGCCAAACTAGGACATATGCAAAGGAGTCTGCATTAGCCTTCGCGCTAACCCATAAATCACATACAGATGGCAGGCCCCCCTGGCTTGCTAGCTAGTAAGCCTCAGACTAGAGAAGCCTCTCCTGCTGGCCCCACTGAACAGAGTATAGCCTATTGAGCAGCATCAGATGGCTCCCGGGGTTTGGAAAGAGCCACACTAAATCTCCCAGACAATTTGGCGTGGCAGAGCTGGCCTGTGTTAGCAGCGCAGCTAACCTGGTTAGCAGCCTGTAAGAGCATGGTTGGAGGCCCCTCCCGCTGTTCGATTGGCTGAAATAGGTTGCGGTGTCAGATCAGGAAGTAATTGCCTCTTCTATGGGTAGTTTATGACCCTGTTTACCCTGTGAAGAATAGCTCCTTCCCATATCCCTCTTTCTGGTGGTGGTACTTTGTAAGGCTGATGGTTGATGTAGGTGCCCTCTGGCTATTAGTGAACAAAAAGAATGTGCATCTTGAGGCTGAAGGAAACAATTTTAGCTGTATTGTGTGGCATTGAGGGAGAATTGATTGCTTACTGAGCATTGTATGCTCTCACAGAAAAGTTATTTTTTTCTGTCCATTAGCTAAATTGGGAAACTTCATTGTGGAAATATTCCCTAGATACCCAGTAGCCTAACTGACAGTGCTGTCTAAATTCAGAAATAACAACAGACAGGTTGTACTATTGTGTGGCTCATCACCCTCTGCCAGATTTGTGCTCTCTCTGCACTAGGACCCCCTTGTCTGCTTTGGCAAATCCTCTCTCTTCCTCTCTTTCTTGTGCTGGCAAACCTGATACCTACATGGTATCGCTGATGCCAGAAAAACTGTTTCCAATCCTCTTTGAGTCCAATTAAAGATTAACACAGTATGTCTACAGAGCCAGGAACCTTTATTGCTGTAAATAGATTTTCAGCTTTTGTTTAGGGGATGTTCATTCAGTGGATTGCTGAAAATGGGAAATGGGCAGTCCAGAGTCCACAAGACATACCGTTAACAGCTGTCGTTGTTTGACATCTGTAGCAGCACTGGTTATACTAATACTTCACTGACATTAAAACAAAGACAATGGAGTAAAACAAAAAAAGTATTTATCTCTATCTGTAAAAGTTAGGACATTTGCACCAATATGTGTTCGTTGGTTGGTCGTCCACAACTTTGATTGTCCAGACTGAAATGTCTCAACAACTACTGGATGCATTGCCATGAACTTTACTACAGACATTCATGGTCCCCAAAAGATGAACCCTAATTTGGTGATCCTCTGACTACTCCGCTAGCGCCACCAGCCGGTTGACATTTTAGGTCTTTAGTGAAATTTCCCCATTTAAACAATTTCCATGAAATTTGCTTGAGAGAGCAATGATCCCCAGATGATGAACCCTAGATGGCTTTCTCTGACCTTTCATCTACACTACCAGCAGGTCGAAGTTTTCACTTATCCAGTAAAATAGCTCAACAACTTATGAATGGATTGGCCTAAACTTTTCTAGAGGCATTTATGGTTCCCAGACAATGCCTCCTAATGACTTTAGTGATATTCTGACTTTTCTTGTAGTGCCACACTGGAGTCAAAGATTTAATTTTGTCCCATACATTACCTACAATACCTGCAGCCAGCTATACTTTGTGTTTTCCGCTAATTAGCAGCACCTCTGCGCCTAAGTACCGCCAGCAAGACGAGGATGAAGCAGTACAAAGTTGTCAAGTAGAATTACTTGTATAAGACAAATTATTTGCCTTATTTATACACAATTCATATAAATGAAAATGTAATATTTAGTACGGACGGAAGGGAAGGGCTTTTTTTGGAAGCACTTCCCTGAGTTTTTAAATTAGTGACAAATATCTGACAAGTGTAAAATGAGAATATTCTAGACAGAAGATTTTCATGAAATTAAGATTCAATGATTTGATAGTGCAGTTGATACTAGTGCCTTCTTTTTAGTTTAGTTTATTTGATACAAGTTTAATATATATATATATATATATATATATATATATATACAGTATATAATAAAATAACAGATACATATGAATATGTACATCTCAGCACAATCTTCCAAATGTATTGTAAGCAATGTTTGGAATAACGCCGTTTAAAAGAACGGCGTTAGGTAACGACGTTATTTTTTCAGTAATGGGGTAATCTAACTAATTACTTTTCCCGTCATTACAACGCCGTTAACGTTACTGGACATTAAATGCTGTGCGTTACTATGCACTGATTGAATAAACTGTGTAATCCGAACGCAACCCTGGCTCGCAGCTAGTGAGGAGGTGGGTTAATAACGAGGTAAGCGATTATGATTGGCTAAGGCAGAGTCATGTTTCATGGTAGCCAATCAGAGCCAGTGTTTTTACACACACGGCAGCACACACGCAAGCTAAACAGAGATTCGATGAAGCAGCAGAGATGGCGAGTCAAGAGCAATTCGATGAAAAGTTGGCGTTTTCAAGGTGGAGATATAAGCACTACTTCAAATTCATTGTGGTCAAAGGCAAGAACGTGCATGTAATCTGTACATTATGTCCAGGAACGAAGACTTTGTCGTCATCCGTTGTAAGCAACTCTAATTTAATGAAGCATCCCACAACGACACGCATCTAAAGCTAGTGGCCAAAACACCGATACCTCCACCACAGATGATAGCTCGCCATCCTCTAGCAAAGAAGGACTTGGAGCAAAGTCCTCCAAGCAGCAAAAGCTAGATCTTTCTGCTTCACAACATAAACCTATGACACAGGCTGAAGTCAACCGTATGATAGGCAGGTATGTTGTTAAAAGTAGGCCTATGTGTGTCATATAAGTTTATATGGAGCAACTTTTTTTTAACAGTAACGCAAATAGTTACTTTCCCTGGTAACAAGCTACTTTTATTATAGAGTAATTCAGTTACTAACTCAGTTACTTTTTGGAACTAGTAGTGAGTAACTATAACTAATTACTTTTTTAAAGTAACGTTCCCAACACTGATTGTAAGTGATTCAAATAAGAAATTCCCATGTTTATAAAGGAGTAGGAAGAAGTTATTTTTATACTTTAGTTAAATACAAAAGTTAATGCTTCACTTTTTTATAAATGTTTACATACATCTACCTACCTACACGCACATACATACATGCATACACACATACATTTATAAATTTTTTCCATCTATCTCCTTTGTCTCCTTCTATCTTCGTCAAACAAAATAATGACCCATCCAAACTAGGTTTAGTATATAAACCCAGGAACCATACATTCGGTATACAATACTATCACCTTAAGTCCTTTTCGTAAACATTAAATATTTAATTTTTAAATTCTCTTAAAATTGCTCATTGTTGTACGTGATTCCATCTCTTCACTGCAGCTGTTCCATAAATTAACTCCTTTGGTTGTGATGCAGTGATATTTAGAATTGTTCTTAGAAGTTTCTTTTGAAATACAAAAGTTCCTCTTAAGTGATGTTTGCTCTCTCTCATTTGAAACAACCCTTAGATACTGTTCAATAGCTGTTGATTATTTACTTTGTACATGATTTGTGCAGTTTTAAAGTCAACAATATCTTTGAATTTTAGTGCTTTTAGTTTGATGAAAAGTGGATTAGTTGGTGCTCTATAAGTGGTTTTATTTACAATTCTTAAGGCTCTCTTTTGAAGGATGAATATAGGTTCAGTGTTTGTTTTGTGTTTCCCCACACTTCCAAACAGTAAGTAATGTATGGCAGTATGAAGGAACAATACAACATACAATGAGTGTTGATTTAATAGGTATTTGGATTTATACAGTATTGCAATTGATTTGGTTATTTTGGCCTTAATATGATGTATGTGGCTTCCAACATAATTTTCCATCGATTAATACTTCCAGAAATATAAGTTATTTTATTTTTTCTAATTCAATGTCATTCATCATAAGTTTTTTTTGTGTAAATTTGTTGCACAATTCCCAAACATTATAAATTTCGTTTTACTTAAGTTCAGTATTTGTTTATTTGCATCCAACCATCTCTTCATCTTCTTTTTCCACTGTATCCAAGAGTTGTTCCAGATTTTAGTCATCAGCAAATAAAATGGTTTTCAGTGTTTTTGACACCTCACATACATTATTTATATACAATTTAAACAACAATGGTCCCAAGACTGACCCCTGGGGGACCCTACAGGTGATTTTAACTTTGATTTAAGGTTTTGCAATTCAACATATTGATGTTGATTGTGTAAGTAGCTATTTAACCAAGAAAGTGCAGTCCCCCTGATTTCATATTTGTGTAATTTCATTATCAATAAATTGTGGTGTACTGTATCAAATGCCTTCTTAAGATCCAAGAATATCCCCACTGCATTTTTTTTATGTTCTATTTCTGTTGTTATTTCTTCTACAAATTGAATAAGTGCATGTGCAGTTGTCCTATTAGCCCTGAGACCATATTGCTGATCACACAGTATATTGTGTTTAGTAATGAAGTTGTCAAGCCTTGTATAGAATATTTTTTCTTGTATTTCTGAGAACTGGGAGATCAGTGAAACAGGTCTGTAGTTTGAATCACCAGCCTTGTATATTGGTATCACCTTTGCCATTTTCATTTATCTGGAAAAACTCATGTTTTCAGAGATTGATTAAATACATGCGTTAGAGGTTTAACAACACAACCAATAATACTTTTACATTCTTTCTTAGCACATAATTTATACTGCCAGCCTTTGCAACCTCCTCAGCTAAACCTGGACCAACTCCAACAAAAAAATCATTAAATTATTTTGCAGCTAAGGTCATATCCTTAACTGCTGTATTGTTTTTAGTCAGATAGTAGTTAGAGTCTCCTGTTTCACCTTTTTTATTCTTGATAATTTCATTCAACACCTTCCAGGTGTTTCTTATATTGATTCTGTTCTCCTCCAGTAGTTTACTGTAATAATGCTTTGTATTGCTTCTCATGATTCTGGTCAGTTTGTTTTTGTATATCTTATATTTGTCTTCTGCTTCTTTTGTTCTCTTCTTTAAAACTCAGATACTAGTGCCTTGTTCTTGAAACTCTTCAAGGTTGAATAATCTTGAAGATGCATGTATTGCAGAAACCGTTAAATATCTGCCCTTATATCTGGTATGGACAGGAGAGAAGGGCTTCAGCCATTAGTGTGGTGCACTCTCAGCTGTCACACAAGAGGCAATGCAATGAAGGATGGATGTCAGCTTTATAAAAGAGGAATGTGATACCTGTGCTGTCAGGAAGGAAAAGCTGGAGGGTGGAAGCAGAGAGAGGCAGAAAACTAGCTGGCAGGAGGAAAAAAAACAGAAGATAGATAGTGAGAGACGGAAAGAAGATAGACTTTGAAAGACACCACAAAATGATGTGGCATTACTCAGTGCCCGTGGGGCAAAATCATCACCTACATCCTTTTTCACACCAATGATGGCAGGATTTATCACGCATTCCCTAGTCCCAGGGAAGATTTCTCCAACAGGGAGGAGATGACATGAAAGTAGAACCTAAAAGTGAAAGTTTAGAAACAGTTCAATAGCATGAAAGTATGATTGCTGAGCTACACTCAAAACAAAAATCCTGTTTAAATTCCCATTCTTATACTGACAGATGTCCTGATGTCAGCTTCAAATGTCTTTTCATACTTAAAAATTGCCTTCATCTGAATCCGAAGTGGGAACAGATGCAACAAGATGGGCCATCTGTGCTGTCTGTCTATGTCTCCTTATTTTGTCTATGCATCTATATCTGAGTGTGTGTTGCATAGGCATTTGTCTCTGATGTAAAAGGCATTTGGGTAATTTGCCTTTTTTTCCTCTGACGGCACGCTACATAAAATCCCTATCATGCACAGACTCACATTATCTCAGACTGGTGTCCTCAAGGCTAGCAGATTGGTATCGCAGGTTCAGGTTCAGCCACAGAGACAGGCTCTATTATCAACACATCAGCTACATAAATTAATGGTGTTGCGTTGTTAAGTAAGGTGACAGATCCGATGCATGTTATTGTGTTACACGCATTTATACTCAGCAGACAAAGTTCATCTTAACAAGAAGTTTTATCCTCGGTCAGTCATAAAATGTTATTTCCACTGAAAAAACAACACAGCAGTAAATATGTCCCCCACTATAAATTATGACTTCCCTGTGTGGGCCAAATAATAATAAACGTGTGACATTGTAAGCTTTAACAACGGTTCCCCTTTTTTGTCTGAGTATTTGACACTGATAGCAGTTGTGGTGTTTTGCTTGGGCTGATACATGTAATGTTGAGAGTACGTGGTGTTATGGTTCTGGTTGTTGGTTAAATAAATAAAAATTATATATGGTAATGCCTCCATTAGGCCAGTCTGTGTTCTTTTAAAAATATTGGGCATCATTTCATAGAATTTGATTAAAATCATGCACTTTATACCCTATGGAAATTAAATGAAATGACCAAATGTATGAGCCGCAGCTCTGGCCAGAAGGGACTTTTGTATGGCGTTTATATGAGCTGTGCAAACCAAGAGCTACCGCAGTGCCAGTGGATGTAAACACACTTATTGCTACAAGGAATGTGTGTCTGCCTGATGCTGGAGCATCTACTGCTTTGTAGCTTTGATAGAGTTTTATGAAAATTAGAATGGTGTCTGCATTGTTATTGACAAGCTCCTTGACGATGCTGAAAATATTGTGTATACAAGAGACTTTCGTAGCCAAACAAGATCTGCATAAACTTAATTCTGTTAATAATGATTTCCACGGGGCTGGGGAGTCTACAAGAGCTTTAAGTACGGAAAAGTGCGTGGCAGAATACCTGGGGGAGTGGCCATTCGCTAGCATAAGAAAAATGATCCACTGATTAGTGTAATAAGGCTAAAGGTGGACTGGTGCAATTAAAGTAGTACATAATAAGAATGCTGTTGTAATTTGAAATGTTTACACTCCTTATGAATGTTACCAAAATGATGATGAATACCTTAATAGGCTTGCTTTATTAAAGAATGTGCATATACAAACATATTTGTTGTGGTTGATATGAATGCTGATATCTCTATTAATAGAGTTATTAATAATAACTATTTGGTCAATGCGATCCAATTTTGTCAAAATAGCAAGTTGGCTCTCTCTAGCAAAGTGCTGCTGTCAGCTATTGCTCTATGTATAATGTATGATACAATTGTCTTAGTAATGGCACTCAATCCTTCTGCCAAAATGGGCTTAACAACATAATCTTTAGCCAGGTTGGAATGACTCTGTATCTGATCTTCATGTGGAAGCCAAATAAGCTTTTAAGAACTGGTTATCAGGAAGAGCTAGGTATGGCCCAGAGTGGGAACATAAGAAACATGCAAATGCTAGGTTTAAGTATGCCGTACGCTTTATTAAAAGAAATGAGCTAACTATAAGGGCCAATTCCATGGCCAACAAGCTTCAGTAGAATAATGTTTGTGAATTCTGGAAAGAAGTCAAGGTTATCAATAACAGTAAGATGACCTTGCCATTTAGTATTGATGGGACTAATGGGTCTGAAAATATGGCTGAACTGTGCAAAAAAACATTATAGTGATTTATTTAACTGTGTAAAGTGATGAGTTTAATGTTGGTGATCTTTCTAACAATGATGGTGTGGTTATTAGACCTGATGAGGTGTGCTATGCCATTGAGAAATTGGCAGCTAACAAAGCATGTGCCCTTGACCAAATAACAGCAGAACATCTTAAGTACACTTGCAGAAGACTCTCAGTGTTACTTGTGTAACCGGAAGGTTAATTTGCCCCTTGCTCCGCCCACACAATAGGCTAATGCAGCGCCTGCACAAATCAGTTCCCCCGGATATAAATAAATACTGTTAGGAAATCGTTCTCTTCTAGCCTAGAAATCTAGACGCACCATAGTGGCAGCAAATTTATTTTGCAGCCAGGGCGGGTCTAGGCACTCTCCGTTGGCTTGCGAGCTGGAAAAACCAAACTCTGGTCAGGCCAATCACATCGTGTATAGAGTCGGTGGGCGGGCTTATGGCTGCTGCTGCTGGGAACAGGGGTCTTCTGAAAGACTTGGAGTTAAGCTTTTCTTTGAGATAAAGAACAAAGAACGGAAGATGTGTTCGGAGTTTTGCCGACCGGATAAAAGTTTAATCTATCAACTAGCTTCACTACCTTCTTCGTTGCTCTGCCTGGTTGTAGCGCTACGTGCAGAGGGAATTTGAAAGACAACCGTTGATCCCGCCCCTCGGATTGAGCCCTGTCAATGGTGAGTTCCCAGACCCAACATCTTGATGTGGATCTGGCTTGTCAGGCTAGTTCTCTTCCGCTCTGCAGTGTCTTCCGGGTGCGAGACAGATATCTCCGTGCGCTGTGCTGCTCTGGTGTCACACGTAGTATTGACTCGCTAGGTCCAGCGTGACTGCACGCTCAGGGCCGAGAGTTTATGATATCCTACTGTACGGTACTGACCAGGGCGTTGCACACAGCTGAGAGCAGAGAGTGTCACAAGCTGACTCCATTATTGCCTTGGTTTAATTAGACAGCCTTTTGATTGTTTTAATTGAGTTATTATAATTTTGGCCGTAGTGTTTTTAGTTGTTATCATTATTTGTGGAGAAAGATACAGATGTGGTACACAGTATGGTGTGCAACATGACAACAAATTTAACTCTAAAAAGAGTGTTGTCATGATTGCAAGAACCAAGGAGGATCAGGGGCACATTTTTCCTTCCATCTACATGGCAAACAAAGCACTAAATGTGGTTAACAAAGTGAGATATTTGGGTCACACAAATTATTTATGTGATGATGATGATGTGCAGCGCCAGGGTTGCAAACTGTATGCACAAGCCAATGGGCTGGCACGCAAATTCCAACCTGGACCATGCAAACATATACAAACCATGTTCCAGTGTTCAGCCAATAACGGACAAGAAGGATTGGGGGGGGCGGGGTTAGTGCGCTGAAGCACAGAAGGGAGGGAACGGGATGAGGAGGAGGGAGGAGCGAGCTGGTCTTTGTTTTGTTTGAAAATACTTTGAACATCAACAAGAAGTAACGTCACCCAACATCGCTTAGAGCACCTTTAATTAGACATAGGAGAAAAAATATACATAAACTCTAGGAAATAGAAAAATAGAATAGAATTAGTTATAATTATTATAAACAACCGTATTTACACAATAAACAACCTTATATAAACAGACAGTATATGAACAGATATACAGATGAGTAAAGTGTGAATTAATAGAGATGACATATTGCACAGTTGGAGGTGACACAGAGTAATAAATAGATAAATTGAATAAATTTAACTTATTCAAAAAAATGTAATTATAATGTCTTTAACTGACCCCACACAGAGTGACACAAGGTGTGTGTGTGTGTGACACAATGTCTTGCTCTTGGAAAATTTGGAACAAGTGTCTGCATGTGTTTTAATCACTTTGATCTTATGAAATTCAATTTACATAACTTCTTCGTCTTGTCTGTGTTGTTGTGTTTTTATACTGATATGGACCTCCATCCATCCATCCATCCATCCATCCATCCATCTTCGTCCGCTTATCCGGTATCGGGTCGCGGGGGGAGCAGCTCCAGCAGGGGACCCCAAACTTCCCTTTCCCGAGCAACATTAACCAGCTCCGACTGGGGATCGAGGCGTTCCCAGGCCAGGTTGGAGATATAATCCCTCCACCTAGTCCTGGGTCTTCCCCGAGGCCTCCTCCCAGCTGGACGTGCCTGGAACACCTCCCTAGGGAGGCGCCCAGGGGGCATCCTTACCAGATGCCCGAACCACCTCAACTGGCTCCTTTCGACGCAAAGGAGCAGCGGCTCTACTCCGAGCTCCTCACAGATGACTGAGCTTTTCACCCTATCTCTAAGGGAGACGCCAGCCACCCTCCTGAGGAAACCCATTTCGGCCGCTTGTACCCTGGACCTCGTTCTTTCGGTCATGACCCAACCTTCATGATCCTTGGGTGAGGGTAGGAACGAAAACTGACCGGTAGATCGAGAGCTTTGCCTTCTGGCTCAACTCTCTTTTCGTCACAACGGTGCAATAGATTGAATGTAATACCGCACCCGCTGCGCCGATTCTCCGAGCAATCTCCCGCTCCATTGTCCCCTCACTCGCGAACAAAACCCCAAGGTACTTGAACTCCTTCACTTGGGGTAAGGACTCATTCCCTACCTGGAGAAGGCATTCCATCGGTTTCCTGCTGAGAACCATGGCCTCCGATTTAGAGGTGCTGATCCTCATCCCAACCGCTTCACACTCGGTTGCGAACTGATCCAGTGAGTGCTGAAGGTCACAGGCCGATGATGCCATCAGGACCACATCATCTGCAAAGAGCAGCAATGAGATCCCCAGCCCACCAAACTGCAACCCCTCCCCACCCCGACTACGCCTCGATATCCTGTCCATAAATATTACAAACAGGATTGGTGACAAAGCGCAGCCCTGGCGGAGGCCAACCCTCACCTGAAACGAGTCCGACTTACTGCCGAGAACCCGGACACAGCTCTCACTTTGGTCGTACAGAGATTGGATGGCCCTGAGTAGAGACCCCCTCACCCCATACTCCCGCAGCACCTCCCACAGTATCTCCCGGGGGACCCGGTCATACGCCTTCTCCAAATCCACAAAACACATGTAGACCGGTTGGGCATACTCCCAGGATATGGACCTGTGTGTCTGAAATAACATTGAATGGAAAATTGGATTAAATAAATTCCTAGTCAAACACTTAAGCCCCTTTCCCGCTGGACAAAACCCCACTAACCCCCACTAACAAAGGTGGGAAAGGTTACAATCTGCATTTATTCCCGGGAGAAATGACTGCAGTTGTCGCGGGTATTTATCTGCTGCAGCTCCGATCTGCAGTGATGACAACCAGGTTTATGCGCTCATTTTCAAACCTTTTTGGGCAGCTATCTCAGCTACAAATTCCGTCTGTCGTGCAAGCATCGCTCGAACATCATTCCAAATTAGTTGGCACCGAGTTTGAAAGAGAAACCGAATAAGTCACAGATTAAAAAAAAGAAATAACCATCATAACATTTTCACTTGCCTCCAGGCTGCTTTCTAGTGTTTCCTAGCCCTGTTTTCTGGCGCGTTTGTGACATAGAATGTGACACATCAGAAAAACAAAATTTTTTTTACTGGGTTTTCCTGCATTTAAAAAAAACAACATACACATGCTAATTTTGGTGGGAAAAATTATATTAGAAGTTAAATGGAACCACAGCCATGCTGGCTCTGTGAGGCTGTACTACTAATGCTAAATGCTATCATCAAAATGCTAACATGCGGATGTTTAGCAGGCATAATGTTTACCACGTTTGTCATCTTAGTTCATCTTAGCATGTAAACATTTGCTAATAAACACTAAACACAAAGTACAGCTGGGCTGATGGGAATGTCATTAGTTTTCCAAGTATTTGTTTGCACATAAACCAAAGCAGTGGACAAATTAAAATTATATTATACATTATCTCCACAGGCTGTGTAATATTACCTGATTAATACATTGGCTTTGACATTACAATCAGTGGAGTGCCTCTTTAAACCTAAATTGTGTAATTTTTTTGAGTTGATTCTTAGCAAAAATAAACTTTGTTCTTTCACAAATGTGCTCATTCATGTGTAATTACTTCCACCAACTAATCAAAGTGTTCTCATAAGCGTAGAATCTGCCATTTCGATTCATTCAGAATACATATGAGTGAGTTGCTCGAATGACAGCCGCCATGTAGCGCCTCCATCTTTAAAATACATTAGCCAAAGAGGGACATACCTCCGCCTTTCACGCTTTTACACTCAGTGGCACTGTGACGAATGCCAGGGGGAGATTACTCACCAGGGAAGCGAAAAAGAGAATTAAAACGACAATACAAAAAGCAAAGCAACAAGACCAATTGGAGTGGCTAGAACAGCTGCATGTAAACAATGGAGATACTAAGAGCTAATTTTGGGAATGGGAAGGGGTAGAAAGTAATATTCAGTTGGTTGTCATATACAATCTCACCACTAGATGGGAGAAATTCTTACACAATGTAGCTTTAAGTTAGCCTAGCTCCCATTCCATTATGATCACTCATACACACAAGACCTTGTGAAGCTACATGCTGAACACCTATGATATACCTAAGAAAACCTTTGCACACATACGGGTAAATGCAAGGGGTTGAAAGTGCCTTGTGTTGTAAAGAGTTAATGTGTTATCACCTTAATTGAGACAGATGCATTTTTAATGACCAGTCCTCGCTCAAAGCCAGAGAGGCATCAAATTATGCCAAGGAAGTGAAAAACACTAATGGATATGGCTCTGGGTCGCCGCTGAAAGACGAACTTTGCAGTTTTTTTAATGTCCTTTCCCCTTGGTGAAATCTTTTAACCTGCATTTGTTTTAGTCCTGAAATACTGAAAGGGTTCATCTGCAAATTATGGGATGCTGGTACAGTATATTGTCACATTAGAGTCAAATATGTTAACTTTAGCACTGTAGATATATATAATAATATTCAGTTCTTCTAAAATAATCGGTTGAATGCTGTTGGACACAAAAGCATTTAGTGAATAAAGACTATTTATGGCTTCACGAACCATAATTGTATTCACAATCACCAAACAAAGCATCTGTTTGCCTCCACAGTTCAACGGTATTTATCTCCAAGCTTAAGGTGGCATTTTAACTCTGTAATTACCTGGAGAAAATCAGGCACATATAACATTTCAGCGTTGCAGGGGCCACTATATATACAACATACAGTAGGGATGCAAACACAAGTACAACATTTTGCACATATGCAGAAAAATGCATGCGCAGACACAAACACACACACACACACACACACACACACACACACACACACACACACACACACACACACACACACACACACACAGAAATAGACTGATTTCCTTTGCTGCCATCTGTTGTAAAAGCCTCAGGAGAGTTACAGTAGACTGCACACTGTGCCACAGTTGGGTGCTAAAATGAACAGCACAGCAGATGCTTAGGTTACTTTTCAGTAAGTTCCTATACCAACCTCCAAGACAAGACTGCCAGTTTCATTCCACACAAAGATGCTTACTGTGCTCCTGTCATGCAATAATGTCACTTATTTAATGACACCCATGCAAACTACTTGTAGAAACATCTGTTCTGTTCATGCTCGTCTTTGTGAGGGATGGGTTGCATAAACTAATCTCTGCAGGGTAAATCAAGACAGCTAGCTAGACTATCTGTCGAATCAAGAAAAAAGTTCCTTGCCGAGGCTATTTTGCAGCTTCACTGTTGCTTCGTCCGGCGCTCACCGGCGCCTAATACGATTGAGATTGGTTTAAAGAAATGCCAATAAATCAGAGCACATTTTTCTCCCATCCTGGAATGCAGCGCTGTGAAGGTAGGTCTGACAATGCAAGACTACTATAAGCAGGGTACAATTTGCCGGGGGGGCCCTTTCTGGTCTACTACAAAATGACTCATTAAGTTTAGGAAAAAGATTGGATTCAGACTAAAACACTCCCGAGGAATAAACAAGCATTTTCTGGGTGAAAGTATTTTGTTTTCGCCACATAGTGAACTTCATAGTGAAGCACTGTGTTTTATGTTGACACGTTGTGCTATTTCATTTTGAGATTATTTTCCATTGGATATTGAAGTGCATAAGTGTTTTGGAATTGCTGGCCGAATGGCACTATATCCATGGTATTGGAAGGGGGATTTCATTCTTGCATGTTTTGTTTTGTTGTGCATGATCAAAAAACCTCCTCTTCCCCCCCTCTGCTTTCTTCACAAATCACACCCTGACTACAAGGGAGGATGGAGAAGAAGGATGCAGGGTGGAAAAGGTTTGACAGGTTTGACGTGCATGCACCCAGTATGACATCACCACCTCATTGTAAAGAAACGCCTCTCAGACAATAGGAACCATATCCTATTAATTCCCAGGAGAAATGATTCCATAGCCATGCATTACTCATTGGAGGATGACAAAGTGAAGCCCCTTTTTTTCCCATTGTTCCTGAACATTACCCAAATTAGCGGAGTCTCTAAGACAAGC
The DNA here is from genome assembly GCF_004354835.1 of Perca flavescens. Lineage (NCBI taxonomy): Eukaryota > Metazoa > Chordata > Actinopteri > Perciformes > Percidae > Perca > Perca flavescens. Next base: position 14,934,319 of record NC_041353.1, on the reverse strand, counting down.
TCGCTCCTTGCTGATGTCACCAGAGCTCCTCTGTTTCCTCCTTCATCTGTTTGAAGTAGTAAGCCTTTAAATAAGCCTTTTCTTTGAGTTATATAGGCTGCTGTTTTACTTTTGGGTCGCGCTTTTTGGATAAAAGATTGTAAGCAGCTCAAAGAGAGGGAGATTCTTAACTTTTTAGATCTGAAATTTAGCTGTCACCCTGATCTAGACTTAAGAAGTGTGTGAGAAAGTAGGGATTACATGTCTTACTCAAGGACACTTCACAAGGACACATTGTTTTTCATGTTATAGAAACAATGGGGAATGAAGAGCTTATTTTAATGCAGGTTTGATTTTGTTTGATATGTATTTATAGATTGATAAATATTGAGATAGAGCCTAAGCCTAACTTCAACTGACATTATCATAATTTGTCTCAGTTCTGTGCTATCAGTGACTTGGGGATACTGCAGCTCTACTAAAATGTCTTGTTTTGGAACAAATCTCTTCAAATACACAAAGCCACTCATGGGTCATCTCACAAAGCCACATACTGTGTGATGTGCTTCAAACTTTTGAGTTTGGTCCATGATTGGGTTCACAACACCACTTTTTGTCTCACCTCTCCCGTCATTCTCCCCTGTATTCTGTCCCAACATGAGCAAAGTAAATCCCAAAAAGCAGAAATGTACAATCCCCCTCGCTCAACAAACCATTAACCCCTTGCACAGTGAGGCCTCACCCATCGATTCCAGACTCCCTTTTGTCAGGGTTGATTTCTGAACCCATTTGTCACACACCTTAAAATGTACATGGTGAACCCTGTGGATGAACAGACTAGGGTGCCACACTGTGCGTTTGAAGTGATGACCACTGAAAGAAAAGAAAAAAAGAATGAAATGGCTCATAATAACTTTTTGCCATAAAAAGACAGTTACATACAAGAAGGTTGAAAAGTGGGGCTTGTCAACTAGAGATGTTCCGATACCAGTATCGGTATCGGCTCCAATACTGCCTAGAACGCTGGTATTGGTAAGTACTGGAGTTTATGCACCGATCCGATACCACGTAATACAACCCTAAAGAAAATCTACATTAAAGTAGTTTATTTATGGTCTGTTTCCGTTATAACTGACTATCAAACTGGTTAATAAAAGAAAGTTCTGTGGCATTCATTGTTTGTGTTTGTTCATGTTTCACAAAGAGTTTAACCTAAGCCAGACAGACAAAGATAGAAATAAAATCCATACAGGGACAGTTTGTATACAATTGTTAAAACATAATAAAATATATGACACACTGGTATCGGATCGGTACTCGGTATCAGTCGATACGCAAGTTCAGGTATCGGAATCAGGAAGCAAAAAATGGTATCGGGCCATCTCTATTGTCAACCTCTTGTGACAAATACATGGTTTCCTTTCCATGCAAAAGGTTAGAGAAGTGACAATCATGGACAGAGGGCTTGACCCCAGAGTGTGCCTGAACGTCAGGATGAGGTTAAAGGTCAGATGGCAAGGGCTTTAAGGTAATAGGGTCAGACAGTGTTATATTACTGTAGCCAGTGTTGGGGAGTAACGGAATACATGTAACGGCGTTACGTATTCAGAATACAAATTATGAGTAACTGTATTCCGTTACAGTTACAATTTAAATAGTTGGTATTTAGAATACAGTTACATTGTTTAAATCAATGGATTACATGACAATACTTCACCGTTTCACAAGTTTATTCACTCTGAATAAATTAAGGCAACTTAATGCATTTTCCAGAAGCCCCAATATGAAACAGAAAAAAATAGCTATTTGCATGATCAGTCACAATGGAGTCGGAACCGGCACGACAGAGCCAGGGCAGCAATAAGTTTCTATCTTGGAAATTCAAACAGCATTTCACATTAAAGAACGAACAGGGAGAATGAAATACAGCTAACTGTGCCGTGCAGCCTCTGCTTGCCAGCAACCAACCTCCTTTCAGCTCCAAATTACTCCACTTCCAACCTGAAGAAGCATCTTAAAGTAAGTTATTTTTTTAATTAGCCAAGGGTAGTCGTCTGCTGTAGTTTTACTGGTCACCTTGCTATTTTAACATTGACGTGCGACTTTATATTCTCCTAGGTGCTGATTTACTAGCTCCAGAGCCGTTTAAAGACTATAGCCCCGTTTGACATGCTAACTAACATTAGCTAAAATTAGCTTGTGGTAGCTTAGACTGCAGTTTGATTTTTGTAGTAGGCTATGCAGTTCGGGACTACCAATACAATAATCTATCTGCTTGTTCAGGTACACATTCAGCTAGTTGGAATAAAAAGAACACACCATTATAGGCCTGTTTAGTAAGCTGGATGTGATAGCCGCATTCCTACACTTATAAAACGCAATTCAATGTGGAAGTAATCTTGAAGTAATCCAAGTATTCAGAATACGTTACTCAGATTGAGTAACGTAACGGAATACGTTACAAATTACATTTGTGGGCATGTATTCTGTATTCTGTATTCTGTAATGAAATACGTTTTGAAAGTATCCTTCCCAACACTGACTGTAGCCTTAATGCAAACAAATCTTCAAGATCTGAGAGAAACCAAAGAAGAGCTGGATGGGGGGGGACTAATATCGTAAGAGATATAGGTCACGGATGTGTCATCCAAAGGCGATCTTCTAGGGTTTTTCTTTCTGACCTTTTTTCTGATCTATTTATCATTCACTGTGCATACATATGTTATCATCTATTCAGTTCATTCACTATTGACAGATAGTATTACAGCATTGCTGATGATTGCCATTTTCTTATCTTTAATCTCTTATTTAGATCCCCATTGGCTTCTACAATTAGCTTCATGTTCCATAAATTGGTTGCTAGTCTTCCTAGGGTTTTGGGGTTTTATCATCTAAAATGTAACATTGTCATAGCATTTTTGAGCACTTCTAATCTGTTAAACCACTATTTGAGTAAATAAGCTTTTGACAGATGTTTGTTTTTTGTCGTGCAGTCATGCAATCACGTTTCAAATTACTTATTTAAAGTTCCATGTTTCCTTCACGGTTTCTCTCTGACTAAACCCTTGTGGTGTGAAAAGGATGACGAAATACCAGCGGAGCATGGTGATTATTTAGTGACCTTTAACCTTTAGAATGACCCCAATCAACATCTGAGGTACAATGAACAATAATGAGTAATACTTATGGCTGTAAGCAGTTGTTCGAGACAGGAGAGAGAGACCTGGGGTCTCATTTATAAACGTGGCTTCTGCACAAAACCGGGCTGAAAATGTGCGTACGTCACTTCCCTCTCATACTAGGTTGTGATTTATAAAAAAACAAACTTGATGGAAGAATGGGCGACCCTCCACACAAACTCTGACCCATGCGTACGCATATTTTGGAGACAATAGGAATTAGCGATGCAGATGGTGAAGTGGTGAACTAAGGTCAGACTGGAGAAAGTAAATATGGGAATAACGATTACTCGGAATATTTTCAAGTATTGATGCCTCGCACACATTTTTTTCACTCCATATCATCCACGTTATCCGTGCCATCCCGGTCCTAATAAAAGTCCTCGCCACTCTGAGGGCAACTGGCTGTTTCCAGAGGGAAATAGCAGACAGCTAAGTATTTTTTTTAATAAATATTATATATAATCTTCAACTTTATCACTAGGGCTTGTTTGGATATAATTTAAAGTTCTGTTAAATTTTATCATATAGGTCTGGTATATCGAAGCTGTTCCTGAGTGCCGTAATGCCTGCCGTTTTGGACGGTATTATTAATATAGGTAGGCTATGGATCAGGTTTCCCTACACTGTGCAAGAACAGGCCAAAATTATAATTCAATATGCAGCAATTCCTGAGCGTCTGAGAAGTGTTTTGCTTTTTCCCCGCCAGTCGTCATGTTTCGGCGTAACGACCAAGGTCATTAACATACTGATAAGCATTCAAGATGTTCTTTGTATTGACTATTTATGATTAAAAATGGGCGTGTACAGGGCAGGATAAGAGGCTGATTTACGTATGCACACTTGTGGGTAATCTGTGATTCATAAAGGGAACATTGCTAACAGATGTGCGTACGCACAGTTTTATAAATCTGAATTTTTTTTATAAATGAGACCACTTGGCAACTAATCCATCTTTCATTCAAAGATTTAAAAAGGTTAAAAGCATTAGTGAAAGCATGGTCAAATACACCACAGTCAGTATTTATCCTCACATTTCAGCATGGCAAACACAATCTGACACACTTCACAGATTGGTTTATCTTGCTGCTTGTGCCCAACACATTGTCACTCATAATTTGGAGATTGTTGTTTGCAGTTAATGGGGTAATCTGCCAAATTCTGTGTGCAGAGCTTGTTACTGAAACTATCATGGCACACGGCTGATGGATTACATTTTGGCAGCTGATAGGTACAAAGCTGTTGCGGTGCGTCTTGAGCTTTGTGAAACAGTTCTTCATTAGCGGTAGCATCTGGACTAACTAGCCTGGAAAAAAATGACAGGAAGCAATGACATTTTCTAAAAGGCTTTACTTACAAAACAGGATTTAGACGTTTTAGATGTTTTGGGTGCACCGATGTTGAACAAAACCTTTCTGTCAAGTCGAGTCAGTTTCATTTATGTGGCACTGAATTTGCCTCAAGGGGCTTTACAATCTATACAGCATACAGTACAACACCCTTTATCCTTAGACACTCATTTTGAATAAAGGAAAAACTCACCCCAAAAAAACTTTATACTGGGGAAAAATGGAAGACACTTCAGGTAGAGCAACAGAGGAGGGATCCCTCAGGGCCCACAGACTTGCAATAGATGTGTACAGTACACCAACATAGTAAATTAAAATTACAGTGTGGACAATCTGGCTGACAAGACTCAAGTCTAGACAGATTGAGACATATATGAAGAATATGGATCCAGGAGGACATTGATCGATTTCCAGGTGCCGACAAACCACACAAACATAAAAGAAACAAGCACACAGAGAGTGAGACAGAGACAAGAATAAGGCCTGAAGTAATCAAATAATATACAACTAACTGAAAGTTAAGGCAAAAAAAAAAGATCAACCTTTCATTCTAATACTGCTAGTATTGAAACCCTTGCCTCAACTAAAGATAGAAAGTATTATTCAGAGGAGCATATTTGCATATGCAGTGAAGAATAAAACTGTGACCTGAAGACCCTGAGACGAATGAAAGTACTGGGCTCTGGTGTGGGCAGCCAGACTGACAATCCTGCGGATGAGAACCAGTTCCTCAGACAAAAAGACTTGCAATTATTTCCATCGCAGGCCAATCAGACACACTGCGCTGGGGCAAGAAGACCGCAATCAATCTCCAATGCTTGTAATGAGAAAAATATTTTTCTCTACCAGAGAAAAGATAATCAGCAGCTGAACAGAAGGGTCAACAGGTCCTCTCTGCAAGGAAATAGCGAAACAAATAACACTAATCTCTATCAGCCTCCACAACTCCATAGCTGAATCCTCAAACAGTGTTACCTTCAAACCTGCAAACCCTTAGCACAGCTGCTGGCTGTGGTATCGATCAGTAAGTGTGTACCAGCAGTTTTCCTCTGTGGCCTATGTAAGCATTGATTTGAATATGTGATATGAGACCGTATAGAACATAATTTACTGTAATACCTTTCAATGCCAGAGGAACATCTTTTATGTGCCTGTTGTGCCACAATGTATCCGAATGTGATTAAGGACAAGAATAAAGGTTACCTAGTCCTGTCAAAATGTATTCAATTGAAGAACACATTTTCCTTACTAAATTCATGAATGGACTAAAAAAATTCTAACATCTTAACATTTGGTGCAAAAAGCATAGCTTTTAAAATTAACTTGAGGAAAAAATATTGAAAAAAATAGTCAAGAGAATACATTAGAGCTACATGTTAGAAATCAGTGTTTGGGTCACTCATTATTAATGTTAGTGTCCTTTAAAGTAAATGTGTACACTGTACTTGGCTACAAAATGTAATACTTTGGGTCATTATACAGAGGGAATGTATACCCAATACAATCATACATGCTTGTATCTCTCAATAGGGTCTTAATGAGATACAGTATTACTCAAAATAGTCTAATATATGCACCAAGATACTGCAGTTCATATTAGTTAGTTATTGGTCTTAACCCGGATGTACTGGAGGTTACTGTAGAGAAGAGGATTAGTTCAAAAATAAAAATTGTCCTGCTTTTTGAAGGCCATCCATTCCACACTCTGTTCAAAGGAATCAGAGCTCTTTCAGTGAGCGATTGGTAATGCCTCGGTGCTCTAGTGAGCGCATGAGAAGGTCTTTTGTTCCCGCAGCGGTTAGATATTTTAACAAACACTGTTAACTGTTGGATATTATTCTTGTCTTCTATAGTGTTTGTTTTTTACATTCATGTATTGTGAAATTGTGTCTCTTTATTAGGGTCTATTAGTCTACTAATCCAGAATTATTTATTTATTTATTTGTCTGTTAGTTGTGTATTGTGTTCAATTGCTGTATGGTTGGTGGCAAACCAGTTTCCCTATCGGGATTAATAGTTTTTTACTAGTTTTTCAATTCAATTCAATATTAGAAGTGCTAAGCTAAGTTGGCTATCTTAGAAGTTAGCTTAGCACAAAGACTGAAAGACCTGCACCATGTCAGTATAAAAACAAATTAAACTGAATTATTTTTTGTTTTTTTTACAAAATAAACAATTATTGTTATTTATTGCGCTTTAGATGTGCTTTGTTACCTTTGGACAAAGACAGGCTAAAATGTTTTCAATTTTCTAGTCTTTGTACCAAACTGCTTCTTATCTAACACTTGGCAGGAAAACTAAAGTATTTTCCAGAGTGTAAAACTATTTATTTTGTTAAAATTTATTTTACAACTTAAAAAGATCATAAAAACTCACAGGCTGTACTCCCCAGTTATCATAACAGTGAGGAAAATGACCTAAAGTTAAAAGGATTATGAAGATCCAGGACTTTTGAACATCGACAACTTCTCAGTCCCTCCCCCCTTTCTGCTAAATCCCAAAACGGTCTCCCCCCACAAGGGACAATGAATGCGTGTGCATGAGCAGTGATTGACATGCAGTTAGACACCCCCCCCCCCTGGCCCTGATTGGTGCATCTGAACAGGGAGCTGTGGATTTTTGCAAATCGCACCACAGGCTGTAGTTACCTGCTTCGTGTAGTTCTACTTGATCATAGGGTCAGTTTCAGCAAAAGTTTTATAAGTCTTACCTACTGCACCTTTAAATTTGGACAGAGCCACACTAGCTCTTTGCCCCTGTTTCCACTCTTTGTGCTAAGCTAAGCGACTGCTGGCTGTATTCACGGAACAGAACTTAGAGTGGTATTAGTCTTTTCATCTAACTTGACAAGAAAGCAAATACCTGTAAGCGTATTTCTCTAAATGTTAAACTATTTTTTTTAACACATTTAGCCATTGAGTCTTCTACTGTAATTTCAGATGCAGCTCTCTTTAATTGTGTTTGATTTGTTTACCTTCTCCTAAGACACTGAAAAATGTACCCGACCCTCTGAATCCTACTGTGTTGTTTAATTGATGTAAGCATCTCATGATTGCATACAAATTGCTCTGTTATTTTATATTTGTAATAATTACATTAATTTGTAAGATTATATCATTCCTGGGGTGTGCCTCTGCATGTAAAAGTGTGTGCATATGCAATGTGTATGTCTGTGTGGGTGGGTGCTGAGGTTAATGGAGCTCGTTTTATTTTGTCATTGTTTGTGAGATGAAGGTGAAACCAATTTCAGATAATTGGAATCAGTAATTGAAATTTATGTTGCCACTTTAATTACCCTCTCCAACTTTTATTTGGCCAATAAGAGGAATAAATGGGGGCTCTAAGTTTGAAAGTGAAAAACACAAACTGATAAAGTGAAGCAGAAAAGCATGGTAAATAATACAACAAAATCATTCATTATGCTTAGTGGGGAAAATTCAATATCTCATTTCTCATATCCTGCTGTGTGGCCTTTGAAGCTTTTGTAATTGCGAAAACAGTCTAATTCTTTCACAGCTTTTGAAGAGTTTTTAACACAGCTACTGAACAGGTTATTAAAGGGTTTTCTGTGCATTTTATTCATTCAAATAAGTTACAAAATAAGACTTCAAAGAAAACATTCGCTTTAATGGTAGCGAAAACCGGAACTTGGTATTTTTCTATAGAAGACAAAATGTACCCCCCTCAAATTGATCAATGCTACTTAACCAACAGACCATTATATACCTAAAATAGAAGTATTTTAAACGAAATAAAGCGCTAACGTGAACAGTCTATAGTGCGATAGAACAAAGTCAGAGCGGCAGTTGCTGGTTGTATTTAGCCGCTACAGAGCTGTGGGTCAGCGGCAGTTGTTTAGCCGCCAACAGGTGACAGTGAGCCAGGTACAGGCACTGCCAGATGTAGGTCCTTTCAGGGGTCATGTAGTGGAGTTTAGCCAGAAAAAGTGAGCGTCATGCGGCGATGACAGTTAAGTTTAGGCGCCAAAACGAGTAGTTTAGGAAAAAAGATTGTGGTTTGGATTAAGACATTTCTGAGGAACAAACAAGCATTTCCTGGATGAAAGTATTTTGTTTTTGCCGCAAAGTGAACTCCGCTCTCCGGCTTGAAAGCGTTATATTTTCCATTGAATATTGAAGTGCATATTTAAGTGTTTGGCATGCCTGGCCGAGTGGCACTATATCCATGGTATTGCAAGGGGGATTTAAATCCCCCCTTAATATATATATTAAATCCCCCTTGCAAGACCATGTATATAGTTCCACTTGCAGGGGGGATTTCTTATATATATATATATATATATATATATATATATATATATATATATATATATATATATATATATATATATATATATATATATATATATATATATAGAAAAATCCCCCTTGCAAGTCAATGTATAGTTCCACTTGCAAGGGGGATTTCTTATATATATATTTTTTTTGTGAGCTATGTTACGTATATGTGGGGTGTTTTTTGCCGTGACCACAGTGTTCATTTGACCTCTTGTGACTCCCAGTTTATGACCTGTGAAAGGATACAAAGGCTTCTGACCAAAGCCATAAATCCATATTAGACACTGTGAAGGGGACAATTGGAGCAACCTCATTATTTATTATTGAAGGTTTTTTGAGATGCTACATTTGCACAGGACAAATTGCTTTTGCATTGAAATGTGTTAACAGCGGCAGTGCAGTTTAAAGATCCTGAAAACCTATTTTCTCAATCACCTTCTCACCATGAGAAACAGGGTCCTACATGATCAGACAAATATCTACCAAAGTTGGAACGGTTTGGGTTATTTAATATGAGAGATTTCTGTATTTTTTTGTATTTCTGTTTTTGTTTTGTTACTGGTTTGAAAAAGGTGATGTCACGAGCTTCCGTGCACCAATAAGAGTTTGTTGACATTTAAGTCAGTGTGATGACAATTGTGGGGTTGTTTGCTTGTATTGCCAGTTATGTCAACCAAATGTAATCAAACTACACTCACAGTTGTGATAAAGCAGACTCAGTTTTTTAGGGTTAACCTCTTTATAAATAATAATTACCATGAGGATTGAAATGTTTACTCTCCCAAACATCTTTCCCACAGCTCACATATAATTTTGACTGATGTTAGAGATAAAGAGATAATGTGAACAAGCCAGCATGATGCCCATACATTACAGTCACTCTAACACCAAATTATCAGGAAATCTCAAGAAGGCACAACACACTTGTTGACAGTACAAAGAAGTTTTGTACTACAACACTGGCAGGGTGTCATTTCATGTAGTCTTGTCTTTTTTTTTGTTCATGCAGTCTGGAGCAGGATTATTGGCATGCATTGGAAGCAGGGGAGCGTGACGGGCACAGACAGCAGTAGCTCTGTCAGTATCAAGTATAGTATGGTTGTCTCCCTGTCTATTTGTCTCACCCAGAGCGGGGCAAGCCAACCCTATCTTTTGATCAATGGATTCTTCATGTGTCCATCTTTCTTTCTTACTGTCCATTCCCCTTTTTTCCTCTTTATACACTACTTTTTCATGTCTCCTCTATTCATATCGCTCTCCTCTCTTTCTCTGCAGTTCATACCGATATATGTTTCCTTTTATAGTCTCCATACTGTACACACCACGCACATACACGGCAGCATTTATGCTGGCTATTATAATGTGTAATTCATAGTGGTTAGTAAGGTTGTTAAGTACAAAATATAACTTTCTAAAAGAGATTTTAATGGTCAAGAGATTTGCTATTGTACTAATCCTGTCTTAACCACTCAGTGCACATTGCACACTGGTATGTGTATGAGTGTGTTTTATTTTTAGTTCCTCTTTCTTTGGTTGTGTGTGGAGTGAGTTGTGTGTTTTAGTTTTGTTTTTCTTTTTGTGTTCTCTTTCGTTCTCCTGTCTGTCTCTCCACTGGATCAAGCTGCAGGAAGTGGTACTGGTTGCCTGATTGGCGCGCTTCCACACCTGTCTGTCATTGAGTAATCAACACACCTGATCCTCATCCAGCTCCTGTGAAGTCCCATACCTCTGCCTCACTTCCAGTCTCTGCCAGAACGTTGAGTATCACAAGTGTGTGTGTAATCTATGTCAACGACTAGCCATTTACTTTGCTAAAACCAAAATCTCAGTTTTTACCCGTGGCCTGCCTGTGTACCAGTCTGCTAATTACTTCTTTGTACAATAAACTGTTTGGAACTGTCTGTCTCAGTCTGCTTTTTGTTCTGGTCAAAGATTCTGACAAATCCTTTGTTCAGATATTAGTCATATATGGTAACACAATACAGAACACTCGGTGTGATAACCGTACAGTGTTACAGACAGCAAATGGCATAATTACAGTACCTTTCATAAATTTGGAGGTGTATTCACTGATTTGGCATCCGATGTGTTTATTCAAAAACATCTTAGTATTAATCACAGAATGCAATGTCTAATGCATTATTTACCCGTCTCTGTTTGTAACATAACATGCACTCTACGTAAGGTGTCTACTTGAAGCTGTTTGGCCTTTCTACCTTAAGGTGTATATTTATTGTTGAAATGTTGGAACAGGATGGGCCAAGAACATTTGGCTGGTTGAAATTATGATTTACACCTGCTGCATCAAGTTATAACTATTAAGATACCAAGTATATGAATATGCTCTATAAGGCAAAACCACAGTGGAAAGATTATATTGCTGCATATTAAACTCATTGTCATCTAGTTACAGCTCTATGCTCAGGTCACAATGACAATGACATATTTAATCAAGGGCAATGATATTGCAGGCATTCTATTATTTTTGCTGTAGTATAATATGACACCTCATGGTACATGGTATCACTTTTCATTTACAGGTTTTAAATTCAATTTTAGTTGTGGCAATTTTTCTCTCTCTCTCTCTCTCTCTCTCTCTCTCTCTCTCTCTCTCTATCTCTTTGTATGTGTAATGATGCTGCAACAGTTTTCTGAGCAAGAAATGGACAATGGCTGACAAGTAACTGAAAATGCACCGAAAATTAGAGGTAGTGATGAAAAGGTAATGGCTGGGGAAGCAAAGAGACCTGAGCATAGAATTGGCCTGTTAAATGCACTTAATATTCTGCTATCAAGACCTACATTAAGCTATGACTATGTTTGGCAGGATTGGATGCTGGGTTTTTTAATAGAGCCCTTCATATTTATATCCCACATGCTCTAAAAGCTTTGAGTGGTCTTGGTTGCCACTGCAGCACTTGAAGACACTCATGGATGCTGCGAGGCCAGACTGCACTGAAATTATCATAAAACCCAAACATGGCCTCTCAGATCAAGTAACCACACAAATAACATAGATACTCAGCAATGAGGTTGGACCAGTTTTATAATGTCTTATCTGGGTGCTTCAAATTTTTTAAAAGTGTTTTTAAAGACCTATATCATATTGCTCACACAGGTATTGCTATATGTTCTCTCTTATCTGTGTAACAATGCATATAAAAAAGTATTGAGAATCAAAATCAATCAAAAAGCAATTTCTCCCTGCAGTCATATGTGGTAATATCTGTAGTGAAGGGGGCAAGATGAGTAAGAGCTAGTTCTAATATTCACACACACACACACACACACACACACACACACACACACACACACACACACACACACACACATACACATTTTATATATATATATATATATTCTGTGTTACAGCTGCACCGTGAAAATGCAATGCCAGATATGTCTGGATGTGTTAGCAGCATACTTTTAGAGTTCCTGTACTTGACTGCACTGTATAGAAAACATGGGGATAAAAACTTACTGCATTGCACCACTGTTGCTTCAACATAGTAGAGTTGTATGAAATGGAAAAACACAGTAATAAATCCAAGAGTTATGGCTGATAAGAGGTTTGATCTGCAGAGATCTGTTGAGTCAGATCTGTGCCCCCCCTAAAAGTCTAAACATGAACTTTTTTGAAGTGACAGAACTCTTTTTCTTCTGAAACATTTCACCCAATGATTATGTTTTTTACAGAAAGAAAGCTGAAAAGAAAGAATGAAAGGTTGACTGGTGCCTTTTGAACTCTGACACATTACTGACCTTTTGGCATCGTGGATCCACTAAACAAGCTTCCCTCTCATGAGATTAAGCCTCTTAACCATTTTGATCTTTTTGACCGAAGAGGACCCCCACTGGGACACAGGGTGACCCTAACATGCCCTTATGCTCCGTTTTGATGAATTGACCACTAAAGGTCAACAAAGGAGAAAGTGCTTCTTCTTGACAAGAGAGGTACAGAGAAATCTGAAAGCATTTCCCAAACACATGATCTCATGCACCACTATCTCCCGTCGTAGTGCGTTTTGCCTTTTTCCCTTTCCTTTATGATATATATATATATATATATATATATATATATATATTGCATGTTATAGGTTTACAAAGTGGAAAAGCCCAAAGTCCACTCCAAAGGCACTTACCATCTCCAACAGAAAACACTGTTCACAAACTGCTCCACTGGACTACTGGTCTATCTGGAGTACAAGACAATGCCTGTTGTGCTTGTACACGGCATTTCTTAATGCAAACACAATTACATTTTCTCCCATGTTCTAACAGTAGTTCAAATTTAAAATAAAAAGTGACTGGCCTAAAAAAACAGAAGGATTTTAGGTTGCAAAGACATCAACAACATGCAGAGATTTACAGTATCCAATAAAGAAATGCCTTATTCATTGTGTTTATGTGTGCGACCCTCTGCCACCGAACACAAAATAAGTTTTGGTGCTTCTCAAACATTATTTGTTGGATGTGTTTTACTGTTGTAAGAAGTCTTTGTGCAGGTTACTTTTACTCCTGCGACCCTGACGTTCAGTCAAGCACAACCACATAGACAAGCCTTATTTGTTTTTGTCTACCATATGACATACTGTCCAAACACACTTGACATCTTCTCTTTGTCATGTCAGTGGTCAGAGGAGAACTCCCAGGTCAAATCAAACCAAAATGATTTGGCTTTTGTGTGGACGCAGCAGAAGAAGTGTGTTGATTCAACTGCGCACACACACACACACACGCAGGTACACACATCATTATAGCATGGCTCCACCATATGAGCTGTCACCTATTTCAGTGACAGATCTTTGCTTAGTGCTCCTCTGTCATCAGCTCTGTCATATTGCATTGTTGCTATGACAACCACGGGATGATGTCAAGTCAAGTGAGGGAGGTAACAAATAAGGCCCTAGTGCCAGACACCCTACTATTTTTAAATAAGATTAATTTGATTAAAACATATGGCATATACTGTGCACGCAGGTGCGTTAATCGTATCTGACAGGCTGATATGTCTTTAACAAGCAGTTAAAATGCTGTGAAATGATTTTGACAGCATTATGACTTTCACCATTGGTATGTGCCAATAAAAACCTACACTCTGACCTTCTGTGCCTTTCCGTGTCCAGGGTGGCTGTAAAAAGAATGGCTTGGTATTGGATCATAAATAACTGACAAGGCTGCTGTTGTATTAGAAAAACAAGAGATTTTATAAAGGTGAAAAGAGAGTTGTAAACATCAAAGTGTGAATGTTCTTGTAGCTCTATCCTTGTGAGAACTTTAGTGTTAATCCTTGTCACACAAGCATTTAAAACAATTCCAATGGATACGACGTAATGTATGGATTCACCTGCAGGGGTGAACTAAATCAGCAGAAAAAAAAAATGTCTAGTCTAATTTTGCTGAACTATGAACTGTGAAATTTGCACTGTTGACCAATAGCAAGCCTTCTTCACAGTTGCTGACCTTTGAGGGCATTAAAAAGCCAGAGTCCAAAATTGGGGAAGCTTAGCTATCATATCATATTAGCTGTTTTGCACTTTTATTTAACCTCCTTTATTGGAGTAAAAACTGTTCCACAAAAGAGCAATGGTTTGCAGACAATTATGATGAGACAGTGGATGGTACAAATATGTCTTTTAAATAAACTGTTAGCAAGCTTGTTAGCTTAAAGTGCTTTATTTTAAATACCTTTATTTCCTTCGCTAACTTTTTATTCAACAAAATGGTGAACAATGGTGAGCAAAATGTAAAGGTGAGTTAAAAGACCAGTGCACACACGGTTATAGCTCAACCGCTAGCCTACAGCAGTTTAAAACTAGCCGTAACAAGTAGTCACTATGTTGCTAAGCTTCTAGACAAAATATTTTGCTAAAACCAAAGATGATCTTGATTGTAACGATTTCTGGTGTGGGTTTATACTTTAGAAATGAATGAAATAATTTGCACTGGCTCTCGCTCCTTTAAAAGGCTAGTTTAGACCTTGAGTTTAAAGTAGGTTGGTGGTCATGGAACGAAGTCAATAGAAGATCCTCACAATTTGGTGTCTGTGTTGCCATATGCAGCACTTGTGAAAAAGGGGTCCTCCACAATCCTCATTAGCATTGTAAAGACTGAGGCCATCTGATCCTTGCGTCGCTTTGACCTCTGTGGTCATAACAGAGCCGGTGTCAGGGCTTTGTGTTAGTACCAAACCGTCTGTGTTCAGGCTGCTTTGAACCATGTAGTATATAATCTATGAAATGACCTATGTGTCGATGCTAAACAGATGGTTACTGTTTAGCATTTTATTTGTTACTTACAAAACACAGCCCTTGCTATTATGCCTTTTTGCTTGAGTTTGAATTGTACTTATTGTATTTGTACATCATAGGAATTGCATGTAATAAGTATTTAAAACTCCTGTTGCTATTTCATGTTGGTAATTTTGAGCTTTTTAAATGTTTTCTTGTTACGCATACATGTTTTGCAGAATGAAATGCAACCATTCAATTGGACTATGATGGGTCAGCTTCTCCTTGTAAAGCCATTTTTTTTTTCGCTGTTGAATGTCCAACGTGGGGACAGTAAATTTTTTATTGGTCACTTTCCACGAACATTGGGACCAGCAGGGTGCTAAAGGCACGCCCAGTCAATCAAGCCATCAATCACATTTATTTGTGTGTGGATAATTCTGGAGACATTCTGTCTCAAAATATCCAGACATATTATGAGCACTAAAAAGAAAGTGAAACAGTGAACATTTGTCCACCCAGACGCCCTGTGGCTCTCCAGCAGATGCAATACATAAAATAAAAAGAATTGTGGGATGGATCGGGTAGCAGATCAGTGTAATGCTTAGATTTGTTTATCTGGTGATTTTATTACTATCATGATGCAACAACAACCTAAACTATCTGTCTGGCTTTATCTGAAAGGCCTTATCCACCAATAACACCATCTGAAGATACAGTTCATTTATAATGTATTTTTTTAATCATGTCCATCTCATTTTTCCAATAAATTCATCATCCAAAAAAAAAAAAAATGTATTTAATATTTGTAGAGACATTTGTCTTACCTCTTCTTGGCTATGGTGAATTGATCTTGCAAGGCTTTAGGATGAACTTACTAGTGAAACATTACACACAGGATTATAGCCTTGCTACTATACCTACAATATTAACAAAGGTGAACTTTTTAACCATTGCTCTCACAGTAGTTTATGTAGTAAGTTTTTATATGAAAACCATGTGATGCTGAACATGCCCAATCATGTTTATTAGGAGTCCTGAGTGGGATTTAACTTATTGTAAAACTACATTTTGATCAAATTATAATGGCATTGTAACAGAAAGGCAAGCATTCTACATACATTTTAACCCTCGGAATTGTAACATTTTGAATAAGGTGTCTATAAGTCTACAAATCAGACATTGCTCCACAATTGTAGGAGAAATGGTTATATTATAATGATCTCACAGGCCAAAATTCATATAGTAAAATGGCCAAAATGGCTTTTAAAACAACGGCATTGGGGATAAGCCCAACTGTGAGTAAAGAACTCGACAAATAATTTGTTAAAATAGACATGTATGTCCCCTGCTGACCTGCTGTATAGATTTACCCAGTATAGATCTGTGTTCTTTAGGATTTGCCAAATTACTGTATGTTCTACAATCTGCACTTTATTGAGCATATTGACTGTAAGGCCAACCGCTACCAGTTAGCCAGCCAAACCCTAAGTCACAGAGGGCCAAGAATCAATACTGTGCTTGCCTGCTTGCCTGGCAACTAAGAAAAAAGAGAAAGAAAAGTTAGAGTTACTGAGAGGTCATATAGTTGATAAATGTTTTGCTCAGACAAAAAAATCATTCATTTACATTAAGAGAATACGTTACAGATGCAGCGTTGCATTTCAAGTGTTGCATACAATAACTTAGCCTGGATGTACTGTATCTTGAGCTAAACCGGGTAAAAGTATCACTGTCACTGTGTCACGAGCCAAAGCATTAGGAGTTTGTTTTAGCAACCACCGTTATAATAACTTAGATTAATATAGAGCAATTATGAAACCCAAGGACGCTTTCCACAGAAACAGGGGGACAAGGGAAAAGAAAATAGTAGGTCAACACAAACACAGACTGAAAAAAAAACAGCTGTTAATTGGAAGGCTGACTTAATTTAATGTATACTACTGACGGTCAACCTTGCGCATTGTAAAGGTATTTTATGAATGAAATAGACATATTAAATACCTGAAGGCCAATTTGAGGTTGGTTTAGAATAATTTACAATCCCATAATTGTCTGACTAGATTTTGCCCGTTGTCTGTCGCTTTCCCTTTTAGCTTTTAGTTCTTCTTCGTTTAATTTCCTTTCTTTCTGTGATGGGCCTGAAAGATAACTTATAAAATAAAATAAAAATACAATTAGGCCTATAAGAAATCTTCTGCTACCCTTTACTTGACTGGCTACTCACTAACACAGGCTTTTCCAGTTGTTACAACGCTACTCTCTTGACACGAAATCTGTAACCCATTGGAACGTGTTCCTGTAGAGCTGTTCTTCGTGCCGTAAATGATTTTGTGACTTTGAAGGAAAAATCGGTCACGGACAAAGGCATTAATAAAAACTATATAAAAATAGCGTTCTTTTCACTTTTAGTCTCGTTTGCTGTTACAGGCCATATATGATCATCAGATGAAGAATTACACAGTTTCAGAAACATTTAAAAGTCACATAAAGTCAACATAGTCACTTTAACGTAACAAGCACAGTTTTAAACACGTAGTAAACGTTGTGAAACAGAACTAGTTAAGTTTAAGCAACAAAAATACTTAGCTAAGGTTAGTAAAACATCAGGGATTGGCCTAAAATGAAACACGTAAAACAACTAAAAGAAGGACGTAACGTGACATCACGGACGTCATCGCGTTACAGACTTAGATCTGTAAAGCACGAGAAGTCGCCGCCTAACAAGAAACTGTTAATTGTCGGCTGTTAAAATGTTTGTATAAGCAACCGATGTGGTCGTTTTGTGGGTGAGGTGGGCTGGTACAAAAACATATCAACATGTGTTTGTGCTTTTTTTGTCCCAGATGAAGCACCGTAATATACCGACATAAGGAGGATCAGGGAGACAATGGACAGTTCCTTACCTTCCTGGCAGGCAGTAGCTTGTCTTCAATTAGGATTAGACAGGAAAGGGGGCACCAGCAGCTGGAACCAGGAAGTGAGAAAGCATACGACATTGCAGTCCCCACTTCGAACTCAGTGGCGTATGGCTAATCCTGTGTCCTCTGACCGAACACGCTCTGTCTCTCACACCACTTTATCACCGTGTGTGGGGGGCCAGATTAAGGCCACATTAATTCACAACAGGGAAGCCCTTTTAAACCTAGCCGGTGCACTGATAAAAATCAAAGGGCTATGCTCCGCCATGGGAGGATGTGCATGCGGAAGATGGAAAAGCAGACGAGTGGGCGGCAGAAAGAGAGTAAGACTGAAATTTCAAAGGAGAAATCTAATGCCTCCCAGTCATAAAAAAAAATATTAATACCATCAAGATAATTATGGTAAGATTTTTACACATTAGTCCAGTTCTTGCTTGAAAAAATTATAGCACATTCACAGATTTGATACCATAAATTATTACACAACAAACCTTTAAGAAATGTTTGAGTTTCAGCCCAAATCAGACAGTTGTATTTTGAAAATCAAAAACAGCTGAGGTCTATCTTCTAATCAAGCTCCAGCTCAAATAATGTTGAACCTGTGAGTCTGAATCTGCTCTTGATTTCAAACCAACAGCAACCTAACAGATAGTGTTCAATATAAAGTGCATAAAGAATCGTTCCAAAGCCCAACCTGAGCGAGTGATACAGTTTAAAAGACTTCCAGGATAACACAAAGAACAGAGAAAAAAAGGGAACCGCTAGAGATCACATTATATATTAATCTTACTCAGATTACTGAGTGAGGTGCCCTATTACTACAAACAAATGCTAGACCTACTAACTGAGTTAGAAGTTCTTTAGTGGTTTATCTAGTCCTGACATATTTTGGCATTGCTAGAGGCATAGCTATATGGATGAAAATGTCTGTCAGTCGGAAGGTTGGTTCACCACTTCCCGACTATATCTTAACAACTATTGGGTGGATTCCCATAAAATGTTGTCCAGACGTTCATCGTGCACAAAGGATGAATCCAAATTACTTCGATGATCCACTGGCTTTTCCTCTAGCACCGCCATGAGGTTGACATTTGTGTTTTTTTGTGAAGAAGTTGTCTCCACAACTATTGAATAGATTTCCGTGACTCATATACCTTTCAGGGTACATTGTTATCACTTTGGTGATCCTGTGGATTTTGATCTAGTTCCATCATCTGGTCAAACTTTCAATTTGAACAATACCGTGGTTTATGACCAGATACATGCAAAATTAAAGACCATCAGCCTCCGCTCTACTTTGTGTTTATTGGTTTTAGCAAATGTTAGAATCCTAAGACCCTAAACTAAGATGGCGAACATGGTAAACATTATACCTGCCACACAGAAGCATGTTAGTGTTGTTGTTTTCTTTAAATCACTTAAAACCCTGTTTTGTAACACTGTATGTGCTTTAAGTATATTGTGTTGAACCAAATGCCATCACATTGGTACACATAGTGACAAAACATTTAGTATAACCGCCAGGTTCACTCTATAAAGAATAACGTGCAGATATAATACTAAAACCAGGGTTGAATGACTGAAAACAATGTATATGTTTTGCAGTGTGGTATTTTTGGTTTTTATTTCAACTATTTTTTTTTAACGCTGAGCATCACAATAACACAATATCTGCATGCTTGGCCAAGCATGGCTCCATCCCTTATCCACAAAGCCGTAGTATGATGTGTCCTTGTGCTATAAGTCTGCATATAAGTGTGTGGGTGTGTGTGTAAGAGGCTGGCCTTGGGCCCCCCTGTAATCCTGTTAAGCACCTGGACAATAGAGGAACAGCTGGCTTGGCCTTCCTGCTACATCAAGTAAAGGAGAGACAGATGTGCACAGTATTCAGAAGCCAAAACTAGAAAAAGATGGACAATTCTAGGTAACTATTGGTCTATATCGTGTCTATCTACCTATCTGTCTTACCTATCTTCCTCCCTCCCTTGGGTTGCTAGTGGTGCTCTCTTAGCCCTGGTGCTCCATCCATTCTTATGGTTCAATACTGGCACAGATGTTGTGGAAAGATTAAGAGGCCCACTTGTGCCATTAGTCCAGCAGCAAGACCTTGGAGCAGCAGGGGAAGACTTCTCTAATCAGTTTTATTGGAGCTATGCTATTGGGTTAACAAAACAGGGTCAGGCTCACAGCCCAGCAACTCTCCTGCGGATAGGGGGAATCCTGTGTGTATTTACACCCTAAGGCCATAGCACAGATAATGTCTCTCTACCTCTCTTATGCACACATACACTCACTATTGGTCGTGGGTGGAACCTGAGACTCAGCTGTGTGGCAGATGAGCTAGTTGGTTTAGATGCTATAGTCTCGCATTGCCAGACCTATCTCCACAGCGCTGTGGAGGAAGGTCTGACTAGTCCACACAACATTCCGTGATAGGAGAAAAACATGCTCTGGTTTATTGGCATTTCTTTAAACCAATCACAATCGTCTTGGGCGGGACTAAAGCCAGTTGGAGCAACGGTGCCTCTGCAAAATAGCCTCGGAAAGGAACTTGTTTAGGTGGAATATGTACGTTCAAACGTTGTTTTAGTCGTGCAAGAAGAAACTCAGATTTGACAGCTAGTCAAGCTACCTGTCTCAATTTACCCTGCATAAATCTAAGGGAACAATTCTCCATAGTCCTCATACATCGACTGGAGTTTAGAATACCAACACAAAGACAGCGGAAGGTGAGGGACATCAGGCCGAAAATGAGGGACATCTGGCGGAACCTCCGGCGGCACCGAAATAATCCTGTGAATGAAATGTTGTTGATATAGACTAAGATTCTTTGATCAAATAACTGCATGGGATCACAACTCACTGATATTTGTATGTTTGAATGGATGATAACCATAGTATGAACAAATGAAAGCTAAATGCTAAATGCTAGCATGCTCAAAACAACGTTAACATGTCGATGTTTAATGCAGATATGTTTACGTTATACCATTTTAGTTTGGCTTGTTACAAGCTAACACTTGCTAATTAGCTCTAAACACATCACATATCAAGTACAGTTGAGGCTGATTGGACTGTCATTGGTTTGTAAAAAAAGTGAAGGGCTCAGATCAATCAGATCAAAAAATCAGATTCATCCTCTAGTCACCTTGGATCTCTGTAACTAATTAAATGGTTATTGCGATAGTTTTTTTCGATATTTCAGTCCAGCGCTTGAGCCACGCCAAAAAACAGTTCAAACGAGTTCAACTTTCTCCTAAGTTTGTTAGTGTAGCTGTCACTTCTTTCAAGAGGTAAATGTCTTTCCGTTGAACAAAGGTCTTTCATGCTTCACAAGCTGCTCAATAGTCGAAGAAAAGCTACGGAGGGAAATCTGAACCTGTGTCCCAGTGCCTGAGGACAACTCCACCCTTATGGGCTACTTGACCCTGCACAGCCAACGTGGTGTGAGGTCAGCTGGTCAGACGCCAGTTTGGCTGCTAGCTTATTGAGTAAAGAAAATGTAAGGGTCTCATGTTGCCTGCGGTCATGCTGCACTGTGGTGGTTAAGTTGCTGTATATATTGAATAGTGAGCAAGGAAGGGGGAAACACAGCCTCCGGGTGTGTGGTCACAGTGGTTCAAAAATTTTTGCCATTTGCTTTTCTAAATAGCCTTGTTAAATGGAGCAATGACAAAGAAAGTGTTAGCGAGTGATTCAACAGTGATTTGACATGTTATAACGGCTGCCACAGTTTGTCTGATGCCAAGCTCTGAGCAGTTTCATTATCACACGCTTTGTCTGTTTGTATACGTGTGAATTTGAGTTCATGTGTCTACCTCACTTTGCCCAGCTGCTCAAAGCACACAAGTAAAATTGGACTTTAAAAGACACTGTTTCTACAACAACTGACTAATGAATGATTTTTGCCAAACTGGCAGTCTGCAAATTGCGAACAAAAGGTCCCTCTGTGTTTTGTTCAATGGATCCCAGTTTTGTCTTTTCCGTACTTTTGTGGGCTTGACCGCCTTTTGTTTCTCTTCTAACTCTGCTCGTAATTTGATAATTAAAATGAGTGGAGCCATTCGGCCCTTTTTTTTTTTTCTTTTTACAGAGTCAGTCATTTTGCTTCAACAATTGAGATCAGGAGACAATGAGTGGAGGAGAGACAATCATTATGAGGATTGGATCTGAATGCTGGCCTCCTGTAAAGTAATTAGACAGTAATGAATAGTTACAATGTAATTACTAGAACAAAAAACAAAAAAAGGACGCCGCTTTTCAATTACCATCACATACTATAATTTCCCCTTGGCCTTTTGCTGCGTGCTGTAAGTAGCACTCTAATCGTGTTTTTACCTAGATGAATGGTTCAGAGTGTTAAATAATGTATGGGTTATGGCTATTGAGAGCTGTGTGTTGGTCGCCCTCAGGCTTCTCTCACGCCATTGGCTTTGAGACGCCAAGCTGTCTACGCTAGCAGAAATGATGCTGTTTTCCATCCATGGCATGACATCTGAAAGTCACATTAAAAGCAAACTTTATCACAACAGGTGGTTGAGAACTGATTGAATATTTTTTTATATAAGCAAGTGAAACCAGCAAATTGGACTAGACAACTCTGTCAATCATTCAATTGAAGATTACTATCAGAAGTAATTAGCATGTTTCCTACTGGTCATAAAAAGCTTTAAGCTCTGTTTCCGACTGCTCTGAAACAGAATCTTGTGCTGGTTTGAACTTCAACAACTGAGACCAAAACAATCATAAATGACATTGCATAAAGGTCACCCTCAGATCATCATAAAACTAGGATTAATGAGTACTGAAGGAGTTTTTATGTATTTTGTTGTGTCCAGAATGTGTCTATGCCGATGTGCTTCCAAGCTTGTAAGAGAAAAGTTAGCACTTGTAACTTATTTAACAGCAGTTTGTTGGTATTCTGCAGGGCAGCACAGAATGCGTGATCATCGTTCCTGATTAGATCTGCTCTCTACCCAGGACGCACTGCTCCGTCTGTCGTCAAGGATACTGTGGCCTTTGAACATCTTCGGTGAGGGATTCACGCAGCTATAATTACCTGCTGTACCTAGAACTCGGACTACTTTAAAAAAAATTCTTTTTTCAAAGTTTATACTAAGATTTACTGTAGATTCAACACTGAAATGGATCAGAGAGCTCACCTGACAAGTTTCTATTTTCAGAGAGGAACGTGCGGAATGGCCAATTTTCTTTCCATCACAGCCATATAGGACATTATGCTAATGTGGCGTTTCAGGCTTCCTTTGAAGTGCAACACTTTTCCCCTGCAGCAAGCTATTTTTAGTTAACCTTTGACTGATGGCAGATCCCACTGACGGACTTTACCATAAAATATGAAATGACCAGTACAGTGGTTTGAACCCTCCTCACCCTAAAGTTAACTATCTGTCAAAGACTGTATTGAGTATGACACCACTCTGCTGCTGCATTGCCAGTCCAGTTGTCAGACATCATCGACGATGAAGCACATTTTGTTTGTGCAATATTCCTCATATAATTTTTCATCTGCAGGGTTCAAATCCCACGTCTCTTTAAAGTTATACGAGTCTCTTCAATTTTATATGAGAACATGAGCCAGACATCTGTCCAGTGTCTCAAGTACACAGAGGCAATAGAACAGGGTGATGAAACCGAGGGCAGAAATTGTAGAGATGATGGAAAGTGGATGATATGAACAATAAAACTGATGGTGATAAATGACCACAATGATGATGTCACCTTGTGTAGAAATGTCGTGCATCTCAGATTTACATTCCAAAGTGGAGGAATGATATGGAATATTTCACGTTTTTGTTGAAAATATGTGGGTATGACTGTGTGTGTTCTGGACACACGTTTAGCCCTCTGTGTCCGTCAGCAAATCTGAGTTTACGGATCACAGTATGGCAGTTTCACCAGAGTCTGGTAATATTGCTAATCCCATACTCAGACTGCAAACATCAGCACTGAAAAAGAGGTGGAGAGACCAACAGAAGAGACCAAAACAACAAAAGAGTGGCCGGGTTAGCTCAGTTGGTAGAGCAGGAGCACATATATATATATATATATATATATATAGAGGTTTACTCCTCGATGCAGTGGCCGCAGGTTTGACTCCGACCTGTTGCCCTTTGCTGCATGTCATTCCCCCTCTCTCTCCCCTTTCATGTTTTCATCTGTCCTGTGGAAATAAAGGCCTAAAATGCCAGAAAATATAAAAAAAGAACAAAAGAAATAGAAGAACCCTAAAGTTCACCAGGGTGGTGATGTCACCCCTAAGAAGTCACCTTCAGAGGTTGGTGGGGAAAGCGGTGACCTCATCAGAAAAGGACAAGAGAGATCGGAGAGAAAGGGTTAAGTGTTATCTGGGGGGCTGTATCTGGATGTGCTCTGACGCCCTTGACTGAACCACTATGGTCCTTGTACCTGCATGACTGGTGATAAGGATGATGACGCATCTGCACTCTCTGTTCATAGTCTTAGTGACGGCTATTCGTCAAGCAGAGCGGGCGTATCTGCCTTCTCCATAAGACAAGTTCCATAACAGATTTTATACTGTTGGCTTATGTAATTTATGAATTGCATTGTTAAATAAATAATACTACAGTGTGAACTGTACTGACATCTTGTAAAGAAAGAATAACTCAAACCTATACTTGGAACATAAACACTTGAGTAAACACACAGTACAATACCTTGTTAAGCATTGAGTGATTGAGTTCCATGCTTCCCATTGTGATGCTGAAGGCTACAGGCTGAGGGTAGAATGAAAACTGTGTGATGCCATCATGTCAATATGGACCAACATCTGTGAGGAATGTTTCCAGCACCTTGTTGAATCTATGCCACAAAGAATTAATATTATGCTTTTTGGCTTTTCCCCTTTCCTTTATTGTGTTTATATATCTTTTTTGTGTGCATGTAATAGGTTTACAAAGTAAAAAAAAACAAAGTCCACCCAAAGGGACTTACCATCTCCAACAGAAAACATTGTTCACAAACTGCTCCAAACAGCTCTATTGTAGTCCAGCTCTATTGTAGTCCAGCCAACTATAATGCTCACCTAGCTGCTAGCTTGGCACGCCCTCATACTCTGGCTCTGACTGGCTTGTAGTGCTGACCTAGGTACTGCACATGTGCGACTCCTAACAAAGATGGAATAGAAGTAGCTAAAACGGAGAACTCAACACACAGGGTGAAAAGAGGATCTGCAGCAATGTGCAGAACACCAAAAAATATGGTGTTTTTTGAAAATTAAACCATGTAAACCTATTCTGGTACAACCTCCATAATCCAATTATGAACCTGAAAATGAGCATAATATGAGCACTTTAAGGCATTTCTAAAAGCAAAAGGGAGTCCAACCTGGTGGTACTAGCAGGGTGTGCCTAATAAAGTGGCCAGTGAGTGTGTGTATATGTATGTATGTATGTATGTATGTATGTATGTATGTATATGTTTATTTCTATATGCCAGGATACAGAACGCAATGTCTGGAACATCTGCACTTCGTCAATTGTACTGCGTAGTGTACCTAGTTTATGGTATAGTCAGTGTATGGCGTAGATATGTGGCCTGCTATTTAAAAAAGAATCTGGGACGAGAGAATACAAAAATTGTGATCGCTATTGTCGGTAATTGTAGCTTGGCAATTTAAAAATTGCATGTTTGTGCAAGAAGTTTCATGTCATGCTATTGATGATTCTCTCTGACCAATCAGTGATCTGCAGTGTTTTAACTCCACCTTCTAGTATCAACTCAGCTTGGTTGGAACCTCTACCAAGGTGTTCCCCAAAAAGTCAGGTACCAGGTACTATTCACAACTTTTGCCATGGAAAAACAAAAAAGAGCCAGGAGAGTCAAGTCCTACAATGCAGTGGAAAAGCGTCTGGTACATAACCAACGTTATGTGGGCTTGTTACAAAAGGGGAGCCATGGAAACGCATGTCCTATCATCTCCATTTTTTAGATTGTCAGTCAAACACTGCCACTGCCATGAGGAATCACTCCCCTAGCGTAGACTATGTTTCCACAAATATGTCCAAAAGTGTTTTAAAAACTGGGCAGCATTACAGTCAAAATGCATTTACTGTGGCAACTTAGCATCATTTCTGGTGTGACAGGGTTGCAATACCATCACAATGACTCTCTCAATTGATATTAACAGCATCGCAGAGTCTTCCATCCTCTTCTCTACCCTTTTCCTTGACTCCCCCTCTGTCCCCTCACCCCCGTGGTGAGGGGCCAGTTGGGCTGGAAGCTAATTTGAAGCCAATCAATACTGGTCTGTGTTTCTTCCTGTGTGTGTCAACCCAGTCCGGTGCCCTTGTCTAACTGCCGGCAGAGAGAGAAAGAGATAGAGGGAGCATCTGTTTGGTGACTATCATTCTCTGACTGTAAATCTATGGCGGCCACTAAACACCACCACTCCAACCATTGTACTGAGTGCAAAAGGCTATCTGATTGAATCCAAATGAGATTGATTTCTATGCCAAATCCAGTTGTCAA
The DNA here is from genome assembly GCF_004354835.1 of Perca flavescens. Classification (NCBI taxonomy): domain Eukaryota; kingdom Metazoa; phylum Chordata; class Actinopteri; order Perciformes; family Percidae; genus Perca; species Perca flavescens. The sequence goes on along the minus strand of NC_041353.1, from coordinate 14,907,855 downwards.
ATGGAGGCGCAGACAAATAGCCCTCCCTGAAACTTGATCAACTGTAGGGATTGCATTTTAACTCCTGTTTGAGTTCTTTTGTATAGAAATGTAGGGATTTGGCGTTTTCTTTTTTTTTTTTGGTGGTGAAATGTGTACACACGCAGATAAAAAAACAGAAGCACTCTTGAGCATACAAATACACACACACACACACACACACACACACACACACACACACACACACACACACACACACACACACACACACACACACATTAAGCATGTCCTTTACTTTGCCTGCAAGCAACAACACTGATGTTCAGATACTGAACCTGCCCAAGATAAGACCAGTCCTCTCCCTCTTCTCCCAGCCCCTTTTCCTTAAACAGCCAATGAGGAAGCTGTCTATTCATGAGCCGGAGTAGGAGCAGGCATGTGTAGGCAGCCTGCCACAGGAGGAGGTGTGTCTCCATCAGCCAAAAGTGTGTGAGCGCACGAGTGTGGGCTCACACTGAAAGAGGAGGTGGTGAAGAAGAGAGAGAGTGTTAGGCATGCAAGTGAGATTCAAGGGAAGGAGTGACAGGCAAGAGGGAAAGAGAAGCCAGGTGCTTTTACTCATCTTACCACTGATACACTCCCCACACACAGAAACTGAAGGAACTACATCCACAACATCTACTAAAGCAGTGAGCTGATACACGTGGGTGTGTGTGTGTGTGTGTGTGTGTGTGTGTGTGTGTGTGTTTGTGTGTATGTGTGTTTCCCGCGCTCGGAGCAACAGAGGGGATCTCTGAGGATACACGAATGAGAAAGAGGAGTGGGGGAGCCAAGGAAGAGGAGCCCGAGTGTGTTTCGCCCAGGGGGAGCTCACACACACACCGTAGACAGCACGCACACTCCAGCGGGCACTCTGCACTGTTTCCCTGACAACTAGAATGGGCTGCAATTTGTGCACCTTGCAGAAACGGGAGGAACACTACAAACTGCTGTATGAGATTGCACAGGTAAGTGAGACTTAAAGTGACGAGAGAGGAGGTTTGGTGGGGTTGATAGTGGGAAGCATCACTGTGATAAACTTCACACCAGCAGAGGCAATGATGATGATTATGATGGCAGGAATGGTTTGAGAATTGAATTTGCCTCCAATGAGCAAGAAATGTTAAAGTGAGACAGGATAACAAGAAGGAACTGAGACAGTCATTTGAGAAAGAGGTGAAAGATAGGTTGAGTGGGAAACCAGGAGAAAAAAGGGAGAGGGACATGAGAGAAATGTACAAAAAGGAGTTACTTCCAAGCAGCCAGGCAGAGATCCTTTGTGTGTGTGTGTGTGTGTGTGTGTGTGTGTGTGTGTTTGTGTGTATTCCTCTCTCCATCAAAGTGAGGGGAGCTAGTTATTTCTCCTGAGCAGCAGGAGATGTGGGAACAAGTTGAGCTCTTTTTCCTGCGCTGGCTCCAGGGGAATTCATCACAGCTCCTCTTGCCTGTGACTGAAGCAATACAGTTCAAAGAACAACCGACAATTGTGTTCTGCTGTTTTCTTTCTGCTAGCTGTCAGAACTGGACTTTTTATTTTTTTTTTTTTTTTGCTTCTTCTGACCTGATGTGACAGTTTTTTCATTGCTGCTGCTGTCATGTCAAAAAATACTATTCAACTTCTGTGATTTATTTTTTAAACATTTTAATTCTTTTTATTTGAAGGTATATTTACAATATGTGTTGATGTAGATCATTGACCGTTGGCCCTTTTTTATTCATATAAATTACCCCAGTAAATCAGCAGAAATGAAATATCTGGAAATCAAGAAATACATCTTTTCGCTGACGCTCTCATTATTACCTCCACAACGATCATATTGCTCAGTCATAATGAGTAGTAAAACACTATAAATGTATAACTTGTCATCTTGTATTGGGCTTGGCTAGAATGTGTTGATTAGATAAGTGTCAGCAAGTGTGAATCTACTGAAAAAAAAAAACATCTCCACTGCCATTCTTTGAGACTTAGAAGAAAATGATGTGTTTGTTCTCTCTGATTGCTTTAGAAAGTGGTGGTCAGTGGTATTTGAACAGGTTTGTATCTGTTCATGTGAACTTTAAATTCAATTACAGAAGAAGATAAACATGTTGGTACATGGTTTTCTATAGAAAAGGTATGGTTAAATACCGACTGTGGGGAAACACGTGCTCTGGGTTTTCTCTGTTGTTGAAGTACAGTACGGGCGAATATGAGGCCAGCAGCAAGGATTCATTCATCATTTAGTATGTTACATGGTTACAGACGGCAGGGAAACTGGATACATTGATACATTGGATGGCATTATGAGAATGAGCTGTTGTTCATTAGATTTGTAATGTAAAATATATCATACACTACCATCTAAAATATGCAATTGTGTCAAAAGTGTGTACATTTATAGCACTGGTGGGAAATAAACTTTTACTGTGTCCAATGATTTTGATGTTGATGATCTTGTTATAGGCTCTGTAAAATGTAAGAAATACATTATAACAACCCCAACCCTACATTGCTACATGCTGCTTTTACTCACAGCTCTGCAGTCTCATACTCATTATGATCTCTGACTAAATTCCACCATGCTTTAATGAGATGGTGGATGTCTGTGTTGTCTGCCTGGGTGGAGTACAAGAAAATTAGCCATGTCAGTTAAAGGAAACCCTAGAAGGGCATGGCTCCTTTCATACCATTGAGGTGAATTGAATAAACTGGCTGTAACAAAGGGATAACTATAGTAACCCACAGAGCAATGAACTATGTGTTGTCTATTTAATTACATTTACAAAGGATGTGGCTGAATAAATTATAAAGATAAATAATATTGTTTGACATTTTGGGAAAAGCATTAGCATTCTTGACGAAAGTTAGTTACAGTAAGAATGTTGATACAGATCTAGAATTACATGTTGACTGTACACTGCTTAACATACAGACTGTATGGATTTGCTGATTTAACTTACAGTTAACTGGACTTTACATATGGCACCAAAAACAACTAAAGCTCAGGCAATTTTCATTTGGCATAACATAACAACAGATGTATGATTGTATCATAAAGCATGGTGTTGGAGAACATAAAAGTGGCCCTTATGGTTTCCTCCCTATTCCGCATCACACTGTAGGTGTCCTGGCGCTGTGGCAGACGTCCAAGAAGAATATTGCGAGTGTGTGTGTGTGTGTGTGTGTGTGTGAGTGTGTGTGTGTGAGCGAGCACACCCGCTTACTGTTAAACGCTCTGTGGTGTGCATGTGACACTCAGCGAACACCTACAGTTCTCATTACCAGTTCAGAAGAAAGAGAGAAAAAGAGAGAAAGAAAGAAAGACAGATAGACCTCACCAGGCAGTAAGTGTGTCAATGTGACTTTGTCCCGAAACTCTGAGGCTGAGGGGATTCGGCAAATCCAGAGAGACTCCTCAACAATCCCTCTGTCTCTTCTCTCTTTTATCATTCCAAACTCATTTCTTCTCCTCTCCTTTTTCATATGTTCTCCTTCTCCATAACCTTCATTAGTCTCTCTCCCCCTCTGTCTTTTTCCCTCTCAGCAATCTGTTTCTCCACTCTCTCATTTTACTTTGGCACACACACACACAACACTCACATTCTAAAAGTGTTTTTGTTCAGTTGTACTTCTAACGGTGCTACACAATAGGCTACCACCTGCTCATTATACCAGTGGAAAACTAAAGGATGCTGATACTGTACTGTAGTAAAAGCAGGGGATAAACCATAGAACAGGTGCACAGTGACGCTGGACTGGAGCTTTGGGACAAACTGTAAACTCTTGTTTGTCCCTAGATACTTTGGTGATGTAATATTCTTGTGTGTCTCTCAATCCCTTATGTCTTGGTCCTGACCATTGTGGTTTCTTTTTAGAGCACTGAGACATTTGAGAATAACAGGTTGATTTTGTTGGAGTCGATTCTCACATCGACTTTATAGACTGTATAAAAAAAGGGGGTGTAGCTTCCGGGTCTGAAAAGTGCTTTAAACCTGCATTTTTTTTCTAATGGCCAGCGGCTCCACTGGTTGCAAAAGTCCAATTATTTAGAAGTCTATGAGAAAATGACCCTACTTCTCACTGGGTTTATTACATGAGTAAACATTTTCATAAGGGAGTTTATGGTCTTAATCGCTAGTTTTAAGTGTTTTTCAATACAGCATGATGTTCATTTTGTAAATAATGGTCCAATTTAGAGTAAAATAGACAATAAAGCAGGGAATGCTTTAGAGTGTGGCTACCTTTTGATTGACAGGTTGCTGCCATGGCTACCTGCCAATCAGGATGGAGGCTTAGTAATGCATATCCATGGCATGACATTGCTGTGTACAGTTAAATAGCTGCAAACTTGTTTTTTGGTGTTCATGTTTTCGTCTTCAGACTTTGACCCTTTTACAGTGTGTTTTCAGTTCATGAAAGTTAATTGTAACATTTTGTCGCCTAAAATGTCTTGTTCAGTATTCGGATGCACCCTGCTAACCAAGCTAGCTAGCTTGCGCTAGCATTAGGTTGTAACAAAAGTTGCAGCTTTTCAACCGGCTCTTTGTCACTGCAATACAATACATGCAGATGAACCATGCCAGCTCCCGGAGCAAAAGTCCGCCGGGTGATATGCGCTTATCACCCAACCCCAGCTTCACCCCCTTGTCCAAATATTTGCACGGTTCCAAAAAATCAAAATGTGCCAAAATGCCAATCTCTGGGCTTCAAAACAGTTTTACTCTGGTGAACTTTGACCCTCAAATATGCAAGCCGTCGTGACAGTGCTGACTTTTAGGGGACGGAGAGCCAGAGAATCCAAAATGGAAGAAACTATAGTAGCTCATTAGCTATGTTGCACCATCCAATTTCCCCTCCTCTGTTGGAGTATAAACAGCTCCACAGACAAGAATTGTTTGCAGACAGGAGACAGGAGTAATATATTTTTTGAATAAACTGTGTGAACTTGTGGTCCCGTTAGAGAACTGAGTTAACAAGCTTGCTAACTGACCATAAGCAAGCAGCTCGCAAGCTCCCTCTCCAATAAAACTTTTTATTGAATGAAATTATGTACAATCCTGACAGCAAAATTAGGGGCGATTTTTCATTTTAGATATTAAATGTCTTTTGTGGATGAAACAACAAAACGGACTGCAGCTATTTTTGAGTTATGGTAATAACTTCTCACCCAAAATGGATATAGTGTTTGGAACAGACCTGTTCAGCACCTTCCATTTTGAAAAACTAACGGAGCATTTCAGAGGCCAATTCCAGTTTTCATGCCGCAGGCCTGCCTTGGTGTCTCCGGCACCACAGTGGCTATCTCTGTTCACACAGCTGCACTATTCTGACAGGACTGCTGGCTGCCCGACCCCTGCTGCCCAGAGGCCACTGTGAGATTTATGACTCTCGCAGACCATTTACATTCAACGTTTCATTTGTGATTTTTGTGTGTGTGTGTGTGTGTGTGTGTGTGTGTGTGTGTGTGTGTGTGTATCTCTGCACACTCACACATGAGCTCCATTCTGGCTTTAGCAATTGCCATTCCATGTATTTTGCTTGTGGCTGTGTTAAATTGTCCCACACTCTCTGGCCTTCAGAGCCTCACTGGATACATGTCTTTTGTCCTTTTAGTTGTACCAAAGTCAGCACTATTGTATCACACAACAATGCAAAATCCACTAACTACTGTGTGTGTAATCTGTTTTCTATTAATTAAGATTCTAACCAAAATATGGCTTGTTGAGTGCAGTTCAATCAGGTCTAGTTCATTTCATTGTGTGTCTTGTTAATAAGTTCAACTATCAGATGTTGGTTCACATTCATAATATATCGTCTTTAAAGTTATAATCATTTAGGCAATATATCAAACCCCCGACTTGTAAGCAGGGAAGTGCACAGACATTTTGGGCGGCAGGGGCTCAAGGGAAAAAAAAGGCCTAATACTTTATGAATAATTATTCAACACAACTCTGACTACCTTACCAATTTATCTAATTTCCCTTATGCAATTGTTTAATAGATTTAATAAAAAGTTAAACTCAACAAAATAATCAGTTCACACAGATACTCTTTAGGATTCATCAAGTTAATCACAAACACCAAAGGTTTTTGTATATATTTAGAATAATCGACTGCACCAAGGAGAGGGAAATAGTTTTGTTTATTTTACAAATGGCAATAAATCATTTTAAATATGCTAGTGTTATTAGAATAAATAAAACTTCAAAACATCTTTTTTTAAAAACCTCAACATGAATCTTCCCACTAAACTGAAAAAGTCTGTTGCTGCAATTTGTTTTTAATTTTACAGGAAAAACACTGCACCAATAATGAAGAAACACTGATATTATTAGATGAGGAGCCTATGATCAAAATGATGAAGTTACTGTTCAATGCAGGACACTTTTTTCATGTTGTGGTCAATATAGAGATAGTGGTCTGTTTAGTTTCAATGTTTTCTTTTAATCTAATGGAAATAAAACTTAAAAATTTCACTTTTAGATGGTATTTGTTTTAGGCTGCATCTGTAGATTTCTTCTAAATTAATCTACATATTTAAACATAAGATTTCAGGGGAATGACTCGCAACTCATTAACTGGGGAAGTTCTGTCTATCTATGTTTAGTTATTTTGTTTATCCTGTTCACCTGCAGTGCCTTGTCAAATTAATGCAAATTAGCGCATTTTAATGAACGCCTAATTTGCATATCAATGTAGTGTAATTACGTTATTAGACACTGATTTTACTTGCCTGTAGGGTCATGATGCCTCGGCTAAACCTTAGCTAACTTATTAAATAAGCTAGTAGCTCATGCATGTCAGCAAGGCAGAAGTTAGCTATTTGTTTTGTCTTTTGGCTAATTAGCTGTAAACTTGAGACACTGGCTGCTTGGTCTTTTGTTCATCACCACTCGCCTCCACACAAGCCAAGAAAAACTTTCTGGGGTAGGAGCTGGAAGGGACTGCTGCCTCTCTGCCTGCCTGTGTGTGTGTATGTGTGTGTGTGTGTGTGTATGTGTGTGTGTGTGTGTGTGTGTGTGTGTGTGTGTGTGTGTGTGTGTGTGTGTGTGTGTGTGTGTGTGTGTGTGTGTGTGTGTGTGTATGTGTGTGTGTGTGTGGGGCAAGGAGACGCATTGCGGAGGGAGAGAGAGAGAGAGAGAGAGAGAGAGAGAGAGAGAGAGAGAGAGAGAGAGAGAGAGAGAGAGAGAGACAAAGTCTAATCTCCTGATCTGATATTTAGATTTTTAAGTCAAGAAATATATTTGTTTGACAGGGAAGCTGTGTGCAAACAGGAATATATACAGGCTATATTAATTTATTCATTCATTCATTATTCACAAACCTCCATATGATATGCTGTACGTTACCACCAGTAACAAAGATATTACCTTTATGTTGCACCTTGTTTCCCCCTCTTTGTACATACACGGGTGTGTGACCCAGGCCAATCTTTGGCGTGAGCCTGTCCTCCAGAGACAGATGCTGTGCCACATGACCATACTGTTAGACAGCATGGAGGGGGCTAGACAGTCACCCCTTCATCCCACCTCCCGTCACCAACTATGGTGTCCAGAGAGTGCCACACAGAGCAGGGGAAGCTGTGGTCAGACCCACACAGCCGTTACCTCCATATGGTCACCTCAGACCTGGACCGTGACTTCATCCAGATAGGGATGTGGAATATGTCGGAACAATCGTTTACATCGGCCTAAGAGGTTGCGGAGAGACGTGTAAAGCAGAAAATGAAAAATAGCCCCTATAACTGCAGTCTTCATGCACCTACAGCAAAATAACAGTGATGAATATAATCATCTGCTCCCAGATCTCACCTCTGAATAACATTTTTGGGTCATAAAATGTGCTACAGATGACCAGCAGGGGAGGATTCATCAGCTGTCCACTTACCAAAGAGGCACAACACTGATCCTGAACTGCCTTTCTTGGTTTCTCTGTTGGGAGTTTTTCAGAAAGTATTGAATAAAGTGACCTTTTCATTTCCCCTGCATTTTTTCGGCCCAACATCTTGTCTTCCTGTCTGTGAGGGTCAGTGAGTTCGACCTTTCCACCTGTGAATGTAATTCCACTTGACAAGTCTCTCTCTCTCACACTTGTGTGTGGTTTTGAATGGCAGTTTTGTATTGCATGTCAAAAACCGGAACAAATTTCTCAAAACATACACCTTTACTTGCATTTAAATCCAGTCTTATTCTATCTCATTTTACTGCAAAAAAAAGAGAAAAGTTTAATGATCACATTTTCAAAGCTTTAGAGGTACTAAATAATAAACTTAGGATAAGGGTTCCCCCCTAAAAGTGTTAATGTAGGATTATGGAAATGAACTCTGCTGTTGAACACAGATCATCTGGTGTCTTCCATCATGGTTATAGTTGCTTGTTGGAGCACAGCGTGGCGGTAATACTGCGTGATTTAGAGGTGCATATGGCCTCGTCATCGGCGCCGTGAGTAGCACGTCTTTTGGTCGCCGGCCAAAACTGGAAATAGGAAATGGGTGATTATTCAGCGTCAGGTTAGTTCCAGGTTAATACGGGGAAAAGCACTCTGGTGTTGTTGTGTGTGTTTGCTCGCAATTGAAAATCTGGACAATTGGAATAGAATGTGAGATATTTTAGATTTTACTATAAATACATTTTTGTGTATGTGTGTTTCCTTGCAGCGTGTGAGTGACAGGGATGATGACAGACAGCTTTTCATTCTGTACATCGATGTCCATGTGTAGCTGGTGTCTTTCTTTGTGTTATCTGTCTGCCTGGCCGTAAGCAAACGCACACACACACACACACACACACACACACCGACACACACACACACACACACACACACACACACACACACACACACACACACACAACTTTCTTGTTCAGTGCATGTGTGTGTGTTTGTGTGGGGGTGGGTGGGGAATCACAAAGTCAGGGGAAGACGGGTCTGGCGTGTAGGGGGAAACAGCAACACTCGCCGTTTCGCTCCACCAGCCAACGATCTCCCCCTGCGTTGGCTCTGATAAGCCCAGGATGAAAGCCCTTTTTGTGGGCAGAGTGACACTCCTCACTCCTCACCCCCCCTCCCCCCCCCCCCCTCCTGTCTCCCCCTCCTCCTGTCTCCCCTCCACACAAGGCACACATGAATCATGTACACACAACTACACAGCATTGTTAAGAGGTATGCCTATTTACACATACTGTGTACATTCATGTACCACACAGAGGGAAAATCACACAGGGTCCATCCATTCATCAGCTTTATGGCGTGTTTTCCCTTTTTTACGACTGTGTAAAAATGTCATTCAAGCTCTCAGTGCCTGACAAGAAGACTTATCAATTGTTATCAGCCTATAGCTGATTACCATACTCACTGATCGGTCAAGGAGCCTGGCCAAGATGATAGGAGGACAGGGGAAAGAGAAGGGTGGGGTTGAGGGAAAAATGGAAAGGTAGAGGGGGGAAAAAATGTGTGAGAAAGAAAATAAAGGGAAACATGAGGGGAGAGAACCAAAGCGAGAAAAGACCAGCCATCAATAAGTCCTTTAAATCCCCCCATTCTCCTCATCATAAGTCTTGCCCTTTCCTCCTCCTCCTCCTCATCCTCCTCCTTCTCCTCCTCCTCCCATCACTTATCAGTCACCAAACACAGTTTTAAGTCCGTTCCATTCCACTGCCACTGTCTGTCTTCCTGCCTGTTTGTCAATGTCTGTCTCTCTGACTCATTAATACACTTTGGCGTGACCCCGCCCTCTGAGGTGCCACACATTTTCCCTGCATGTTGGAAAAACCCTGCAAAGAAAGATCTAGTGATGGAGGCCGTCTGTCAGTCATGTGTGGGAGGGAGACAGACTCTTTTTGTCTAGTCTCAGTGTGTGTGCTGTCAGCCGGTGATTGTTATATGTTTTGAAGCCAACCTTGTGCCAGAATAACCCAATAATGCACCTTATGGCCAGACGCTGCAGGCTATGTTTTGTCAGGTTACACAGATGTTACAATGAACCATCTGGAGCTGTTATGGATATGTTGCAGGCATTTGCTGCTACACGACACCGCAAAAATGCACACATACCGTACACACAAAACATGCACAAAATATTTCCCTAGATATTTAGCTGTTTCAGGGAAAAAAAATGCTAAAACACAACTTCTGAGACTTAAAAACCACCTAACATCCTCCATATTAGCATAACATTTTTCTTTTCTTTTTTTGGCAGTGAATGTGCAATTCTCATCTGAGACCAAATGTCAGTTAAACTATAAAAAGAAAACCACTTTTTTTCCCAGCGCTTTTTTCTCTATGCCAAGAATTTCTCCATCATGTGAAATCATTTGGGGAAGACAGGGTATTTGTTACAGCTTTTTTCAAAGAACAGTGGCTCTGAGTCGAGAACAATTACAGCTTGTAATGTCGGTGATGATGTTTTCTCTGACAGCCACCATGACACCTGCTTTATGGCATGTTGTCAAAGCAAAATAATTCTGCATTTAGTATGTGTCTTGATAAGGCTGTTAGCTAAAAGCTTAACAATGCAAATGCATTGTTGCACTGCCACTGCCAAATGTGTTCTGAACCCACAGGGTGGATCATGGGTCCAGGTGGTCTAAAGGGAGATTAGGTTACAGCAGGGTGCCGGTGTTGAATTCCCACTTAACCAACTTGGGTTTAGGAGTCATTAGGCCCATTCAGAGCCTGGCAACGAGTTCAGTTACAGATAGAATAACACTAAACCATCTGCATAGTTGGGGGGGATGATTACATTTAGCACAGGGTGTAACCATAAGCCTTGTGTTGATATGGGAAATGCCCTCAGGATGGAGAGTGGCCGAAGTAATGTGGATGGGCCTTTGTTGTTGTTGTTAGTTTGCGGAAATGTATTATATTGTCTCTTCTGTGCTGTAGTTTGATATAGTCTTGTTAGGTATAAATTATGGCTGTAAATATGTTACAGCAGGTGCAGGCAGTACATATCGTAACACAGGCTTGTTCAAAACAATAAGTGCAAATGATTGTCTTCAGAAGATGGTTAAGACAATTAAAGAATGACATGCTTCTCTGTTGAACATTTCACAAACGTTGTTCAAGGCAAATCTTCTGCTCATCCTCTTGTTTTCCAACACCAGTCTTGGTGTGGGTTGAGTGTTTTCCCTAAAGTGTCATGTCAGAAAAATGCACTTATGTCTGGAATTGTTCAAGCAGAAATCCTCCAGAGATGTGTATTTTGGTTTAAAGGAAACCTTAAAGAACAATCCAACACTGTGCGTATTCTTTTTGCCCTGCTGATAGAAATAAGAGAGGAGGAAGGAACTTAAAACCAATGACTGTGCAAAAAGGCTTCCAAACAAAAACTGTGAAAAAACACATTATTTGGCATTCTCTTCCAAAATGACCCATATGTGTGGCCCCTTTGGGATTTACATTGCTTGTCTGTCTGTTGCAAAAATGACTCATTGGGTATGGTTTAGACACAAAAGCTAATTGGTTTAGTTTAGGGAGAGATTGTGGTTTGTCAATCTACACTCATACTTCTTTTCTGAGCTTTCGGAGCTTTCAACCATCAGTCAATAACATTTTCTCATTGCCATGGAACTGCAGACGTTCAAACTTTCCATCATGCTGAAATATTTTACAACTTCTTGTCCATGTTTTCTCAAAGTCACAAACTTTGCTGACCCACCATCTAACCTGATGTCGCGCCTAAGAGTTTTTTCTGTACTAAAACAATGTCATGCTACTACTACTACCGCCTTCTGATACATAAGTCATACCTTACACAGCCAGAAGACAGGTAAATGTAAACTAAGGTAATTTAAAAACAACCAATGTTGGTGTTTTTCTCATGGTGATGATCACATGGTGCATGTACTGTATGTATTTATCAAGGAGGAAAGTAAGTGTGTGGAGGTCAGGATGATGGATGGGTGTGTAGCATGTGTGACTTTTATGCATGACTGGAGTTTGCATACTGTCACAATATATATAAAACACATACTGTAATGTCCCCTTTTTTATTAACCATAATGGTAACCCAAACTGTAATGCTTTCCCAAATCTTACATTTTGAAAGGAGGAATTTAAAGAATGTTGACAATGGACATAAATAAATTGAATGCAATACAGAACTTTGCAGAACAGTCCAATATCAACACTCTTGTCTAATTATACGGTTGAATATTCAAAAAGATCAGATGTGGGACATACAAAGTAAAAAATCTCCCATCTTCCTGAATGCAATAGTTCTTAGTCAGCCATCATCATTATAACATGCTTCATGGCCTTGTTACATGCAGATTCTCATAAATGAGGCCTGTGACCCATTTTGAGAAACGGGGGTTTGATTTAGAGTCAATCTGTGATACAGTCTGAAAATTACCCAACAGCAGTCACTAATCATCTGACTGATAATATGTTGGTGGCGGATGTGGTTAGTCGTTGACTCAGTCATATTGTAGACTTACATTCAGCTACCTGGAACTGTCAATACAGTCGTGATTAAGGCGGGCCGAATGAGGGGTAAATTGCACCATAGTGTGTCTCTCGCTTAACTAACCAACCATGCTTTTGGATGAAGGTATTTTTCATCGCATTTTCTTGCCCGCTCACAGTTAGTGGAGTATGAGGTCGTTTTTCTTCTCCACCAAAGGGGCGGACTGGGGAGGCTTCATGTTATGAATAATGCTAATGGGTTAGGTGCTTCCAGAGAGCATAAACATGCATCACTTTAAAATGAAAAAGGCAAAGGTTTGGTGGGAGGAGGGAAAAAAAAGGAACGTTCACACTCCAGGCTTCTTAAAAAATACTTAATTTTATGCAAAAAGCAGCATGTAAATCTTTTATTTTTTTATGCTCCCCAGTAAAATGTTTTCACTTTCCAAGCTTTAGCATGTTTTGCTAATTATGCCCCTGCATCCGGAGCTGGCTCTTTTAGCCTTGAACCAATCTGTGCTCATGTGAATAACAAGATTCATGGGAATACTTAATAAGTTTTAAATTTAAGATTAGCATTATCCCACTGATTTATGATGTAGATTAACTCACTACTAAAGTATTTTGAGTTCAGTGTCCAATCATTTTGCATCTGGATTGCCGTCTTAATTCAAAGATTATGAACTTGGGAATGTTTTTCTGTTACATAGTTATGAGTCTACAAAATGCTTTAAGCGATGAGAGGCTATGCTAATTTCTGATTTATTCCATCAGTGTTCATTCAGTCTCAGTTCCATCTCTGTCTGTCTCTTCACTGGTGTTTGCATGTGGTGTCAGTTTCATGACACCATTAAACCCCTGCTAGTGTGTCTGTACGGTTTACCCTTAGCACTGCCGTTGCTTGGATCCAGAACAATGAAAACAAGGGCAGCAGAAACTGAATGGGATTTTTTAAGAGCCAATTTCACATCTAAAAGTTAGCATTTACTGCTGTGCTCAATCAAACTCTAAAGAACACTTGTTTCTTTTCCCAAAATAACTCAAACGTTTTGTTAATTTTGGTATTTAAAGAGACAAGTTCCTAAACACTACATATCCAAACTAAATATTTATTTTACATACATTTAAATTCTATTACCATTACTGCCAGATCAACCTCTAAAGATAATAATCATACAACATACAATAGATTATTCAATTCTTACTATTAAATGGTGTATCCATCATTCATCCAGTCCATCTCCCAATACTTACTCTACCCTGTCTATGGCACTCAACCCCATGCTCATTGGATCCCACTGAAAGAAAATCTCAACAACAAAAAAATGGGTCACAAAATAAATAGCTTTTTGTAAAAGACGTAATAATTTCATAATATAGCTGGGCACTGCAGTTTTTTTTTTTTTAGCAAAGTTACTCAAACAGGAGAAAGTAGCACAATTGTTGGGGACTATTTTTAGCAGCGGATAAATTCAAATTTGGTGCATTGGTGGGTTCTATGGCAGCAGAATGGTGTCTGTGTGATTGAGTAAAAAAACTACAGTGCCCAGGTTCTTGGTAGTAAAACAATGTGTCACCTAGTGGCTCATGGATATGTTTTTAACACTTCTTTTTGGACAACAATGTAGGTCTATGGTACAGAGAATTAAACTATGAGGCTTTCTACACATATTGTTATTGTCATTTGTTGACAATAACAATATCACCAGTCTTGCTTTTTAAGCTAAATATAGTACAAGAATAAATAACATGCTTGGATGGAGAATGTATGTTCAGCTTTCCCATATAGAACACATAACCTCTTTGTGAACTCAGCCATCTGGATGAAATATGTGGCTCTAATCGGTGACCCCCGTGAGCCTAATTCAAACTCATCGCTAGTATGTGTCGAGGTGCTGGAGGAAGGGCCGATGTATTGTTCAGCCCAGCTCCCTGACTGTTGTTTTAATGGCAGATGAGAGATTAATGGTGATCTAATGACTGTGGGGAGGACACAGCACAACAATAGAGTCCTGGCACAGCGCAGGCCAAGTACATTAGTCAGTCTGGACAACTATCTACATGAATGCACATACACACACATATAAAAAGCATACATGTGTGAAATGTATTAACAAAAAACATCCCAAGCCACAAACACATATACAGAGGCACGCAGAGTGAAAATGTCTATTGATTTGTCTGTAAAGAAGTTTTGCAGTCATCTGCCATCAGTGCACCCTGTCTCATCACAAGCAAAACAAACGGAGCTAATTCTCAAACCCGCCAACCCCCCAATGTGACAAAAGAAGGCTAATTTATGCATTGCCGACATGGTGTGCGAGGAATAAGAGTGTGTCAGCGGGGCTGGATGCTCACTCGTGGATAGGGGTAATTGTGATTTGGTTGCTAGGATGTTGAGGGTAATGAATGTCTTGTTGATGCAGTTTGTCATAACCCGTGCCATCACTGGCTGCTTGAGGACACAGATCCTATTAGTTAAACACAGACACATTGTCCCTACCATGATGCATGAGCCCACCAAGCAGAAGGCATTTGTCATTTTATGTGAGAAAATGAAGAAAACTGCAAGGCTACAGTAGATGTTGAATAAGATTGTGGATTAAACTAGGCAATGTGAAGTAAACCTCTTGACTTTTGCTATTGGGTTTTTAGTCACATAAAGACATTTTTTTAATTGGACTTCATTTGCTTTCCATTACCTGAGTGATGATACAGTAGGAGGTTGTTTTTTTCTCTTGAAAGTATCACTAGCACATATGCTGCTGTGGATGTCTTATGAATAAAAGAAAATGCTCATATTTTAATTCCAAAAAGCAGAATACAAGACAAATCATGTTTCATTCCAAGGTTTTACCAATGAGAAGTATCTGTATTCATGAAGCCTAATTGAAAGGAAGCCTGCCTTGCATGTGGAAGTGGTACAAAGAGCAGGAAATGAGATGGTTCTTAATGCATTCACTGACAGATGATAACCTTTGATTTCCCACCACTTACATCAGAAATGGCTGCTTGGAATGACAGTCACAAGTCAACAGTCTCTGATGCCTGCATGCATGTTTCTAATGCTGGTGTTGTCACGCTGGGGTGAGGAAAGATAGACGTGAAGAGCTGGAGAGGAGAAAACCCTTGAGACACACAAAAACACATAGGTACTGTAGAAACAGAGACTGATGTCTGTTTTTAGAGTGCTTTGGCAATATGCAGTTTTTTTACCCACTGGATCTAAATTAAATGGGCTAACTTACAGTGACAATGCCAGACAAAAGGGGAAATAAACCATTGACAGCAAGACAAAGAAAAACACTCCACATACAGGAGAATGAAAGAAATAAAAATAACTAATAAAATTAAATCAAAAATCCATTCCAGTCATTTTAAAGAAAATAGATATACACGTTGCCACAAAAGATTAATATAATTTTTTCATTGCATATTTTAAAAAAAGGTGCTCATCTTAACTCACCTTGTTTTGCCAACATTCAAATGCAGAAACGGGTAAACAACAGTAGTGTTTGAGTCAGGTATTGACTCCACAGGGGTCATATGGACCCATCAGTATTCCATCTAGGGCGATGTTTCAGCAGAAGTCAAGGTATGGCAATGTGACATGGTGTCAAGGACCTACTATGCTATTGAAAACTGTTGAAACAGACTCTCTCACACATTCACAGTGTCTAATGTTTGCATGTAATGCACAACTTGGAGAGAGCAGTGCTTTCATTGTATCTATTTTAGAGCATATTTCAGCACCATGGAGAGCGATCGGATTATATTAAGTGATGGATATGTAGTTTTCCCACTTTTGGTAATAATGACAAACGGCTGAAGTCACATATCCAATATTGCTGTTGTTGACATCTCTGTCTCCACTTTAGCTGAGCTAACATTAGCGAATGTTATAGTTTTACGGACTGACAGAACAAGCTGCTGCTCAGCTGTAAATGACTGGAGATCCTAATTAAGGTGATTAAAATATTAATGTAATGTACTTAGAGTAACTGAGGGATTCCAACTATTTTTTTACTGATTACTTGCATTAGTTGTTGGTCAGTGCTCGACCGCTACCTAGGTAACGTGACAATGAAAATGGCGTGCACAGGCAGCTAGCTCTACATGGTTTATTGACCTACTGACTCATCCCTCTGTTGGTCTTTGTATAATTTTGATATTTAAAATTTTTAAAGGATTGCTTGTTTTATTCCACTCTCTTATCAGATAATAGCAAACAGTAACTTCATAATTTGGCTAACTCACAAAATACATGCTGACACAGCTTATAAAATGTAAAACATGAGAAGGCTGCCAGCATTGATATCCCAACCATGATTTTATGGGGGACAATTGGGCGTAGCGATGATTTAGTGACAAGACATCAAAGGGGGCAAAATCAAATTCTGGCTTGGATGAAGATTGTCTGAAAATTCTGGGAAATGTTGGAAGTAATCTTTTGTTTTAGCCCTCCATTGGAAGGTAGCAGCGTATGATCAGCTGCAGAGCAGCAAAGTCGATCTTGTTGAAGGACACTTCAGCAGTGCCAATGCTTCATGATGAGGGGCTTGAATGCAGGATAACCAGTTGAAGGACGGCAACACCAGCCTGTTACTTGTAGCAGATATTAATGAACAGGGACATGTGAGAAGCACTGATTTCTGTTGTTGCTGTGAGCCTGTGAAAAGCCATTTTATGCACACAACTCTTTTGCTAAAAGTTCATACATTTTAAACTTTTAATGCTCCCTCTGAAGCTAAGATCTAAAAGCTAAAACCAGCCAGAACTGTGAAGAGCGATTCCAAGAGAAAACACAGATACTGTGTGATGTAGAAGGGATTGACCTGAGCAGGCTACTTAACATCCGTCCCGACAGCCACTATTTAATCCACCTTTCATGTTGTCATGTGGTCTTCCTCCATGCAGAACTAATTGGTTGTTTTTGCCTGTTGTGCAGGAGCCCATGTCTGTGAAAAACTGTGAAGGACACTCATTACAACTTGTACAGACACTCTCAGGCGTGGACATAGATGCAATCATGGGTGCAGACGAGCACATAAACACAGGCAGGAAAAACTGAACTGCATTTGGTGAATAAGGGTCCTAATAAGAGCACTGAGTGAAAATCTCCTTGAACCCGTTGCCATAGCTTATCACACACATACACAAATACACACATATGTATGCACATCACAAGCTGCCACTACTACTACCAACACAAACACACATCTTTCGCACCCCCTTCCACACTCTCTCTATCTGATTTGCATTTTGGTTAACACTCTAATTGCCTCTCATTAAATACCTTGTCACTTTGATTAATTGGTGCGATACAGAAATGTAAAACAGCGGCGCGTTACAATGAATAGTGAACAGTTTCTGATTGGGAAAGACAAACATTCCAGGCTGAAAATGCAAAACAGAGGTGAAATCTCACTAACTCCTCATGGACTTTTAAGTTGAGTCAGGTTTTTTCTATTGTGCTAAAGTGAATCTGTTAAACTCTGAAGAAAATGGAACAGTTAGGAGAGTTACATAGGGTTAAATTTAGCATTTTGACTCAGAGTTAGCATAACAGCAGTCATTTAGCCCCAAGAAAGTAATCATACTCGGCTATAATTGTAGTGAATTTTATATTTTAGCCACTCTTAGCCACATTTTACACAAAGCTAAGGGATTCTCTATATCCTTGGAAATGACAGGTGCTGCAATTGTACAGTAACCTAAGTGAGAGGTAGCCTAATATAAGAGTTTTTTTTCCCAGTTTTCTGACTTCAGAGCACAATTTAAAAGTTATAAGAAAACTAAACCTTCCTGATGTCTACAGTTTGAAAAAGTAGAATGTCATTTTACAAAAGAAAATCTGGATTTTTCAAGTTAGCAACTAGCTAACAATGGGAGGTGCAAACATAGCACTCGCCACCTTTGGTGAGGAAAATAAGGGAAATGTTAACTTTAAACTTTAAAAAATTTAAATGTCAGAGCAAGCAGTGCAAACATCCAAAAGCTTCTCAAACAAACTTCAGTTTTAGATAAATCATTTATAAAAATAACTTGCCTGTGAGTCCAACCAAAAGTAATCACAGAAGTTAGCACCCTGGATTAACTGCATAGGGAACTACTTACGGGGCAACTTGCCAACCAAACTAGCTGCCTGAAGTTGCCTCTAAATCCTAGTTTAGATTAGTTCGAGGTCAGATAGTTTAGAGTTATTGTATAATGTTGAACTTTAGCTGTAGAAGAATGTTTTGGAAAGACACAGTTTGAAGAATAGGGAAAAAGGTTTATTTCAACCCTGTCCTTTCTGTTTTGCTAGCTTGCCCTAGGTGCTCGTCACACATGCGTCAATGGCATTGGTTTTCTCATCCTGCACAAGGCAAGGGTCAATGCGATTCAGTTGACCGAGCATGGCCCACCAGTTGCACAGCCTGCCACTCAAATTTATGAAACCATCATCTTCTTTGCCTCCGCTGCACTAGGTGATATTGCATGTCAGAGACTTTTATTATTGAAATGAGACATTTATGACAGTGAGCTCTTGCCACATGAGAGTGGCCTCCTGAATCATCTCAATGCAGCTGAAGGAGGAAGAGAAATGAGATTTGACAGATTATTGAAACACACCACCTGCGCTTCCTCACTCATCACAATATGCCAATTTCAATGTAAAAACAATCTTACTTGTATTGAGCTGAGGTTCAAAAAAATCATGATCTGGGGGATTTATAGGAGAAAGCTTGCTGCTGGTGTTGTGCGCTGTGCGTCCTCAGAGACAGACGAGGCTGGTGTTGAATAGGCATGGGGTCTTTCGCAGCTTATTGTTTCGTGGTCCATTGTAAGCCTATTCAGTATGAGATACTGCCATTATTCGGTCAAACATGGCGAATGCAAACAACTGCATTGTAGAGCTGTTTTAAGTCTGTAGGGAGCTGATGTAATGTTTAAACTGTGTGTGTGTGTGTGTCCGCTTCCATTTGCTCACAATGTCACCATATCTGTCAGATTTAGCTGTGAGGTTGAGTGGTTTCCATCACGCTCTTATCTCTGCGCAACACCCATTCACATTTACACACACAAACACAGACACACACACACACAAACTTATCTCTGGGCTTTCCTTATCACTCTACTTTGTATTCAACAACATTTAGCCATCTTAGTGGCCAACTGATTCAACCCTATGACACATTAAAAGGTTGACAGGAGCCCTCTGAGCGTATTTAAAGCCCCAGGTCTGGTTCTGATTGGCTTTCACTGTGCTACTTTCAACCCCGTCTCAACACGTGTACCAGCCATTTCCACACCACGGCCCACTAGTAACCCAGTATAGTCACTGATGTGTGTAATTGGTGCATCACAGGCAGCAAAATGTGACATTAATAGCTGGTAGCAGGGCCTCGCTGTTTGATATCTGTGTGATCTTAGAAGTTAAAGGTGCCTTTATTGCATAAACTGTAGAAATAATGGGTGTATTATCACTGATTGTTTCTACAGTTTATGCAATAAATAATAATTGTTTGTCGACTACCGTTACAAAGCATAATGTTTGGCAATTTGGCCATTGCCCTCTTGGTTTTTTGAAATGACGATTTTTGGACAAGAGGGTGGAGCTGGGAAAGATGACGCAGCCAAGCCAATGATCTAAGCTGAACGCTTATGAGGGAAAGTTACGAATTTTCAACCCTTCTGAAGCGAGTGACATTTCTTATAGAAAATAGTTATTTTACCTTCATAAAATTAAGGTGTTTGGCTAACTAGCCAATCTGTCTTAGCCTTTTACCCCTTTTTCACAACTTTACTGTTTCTGTAGTCACTGCCTTTTTTAGACCAGCATGGATAGATTAGATTAAAAAAAGACAAAGAACATACAATAAGTGTATCAAGGTGTAATAACAAACATACAGTACAAAGTGGGCCGATAACAAATGACATTTTCAGTAAGGGTTGTAGATCGATGACACACACACACACACACACACACACATACATAAAATACAGTATATTCTGCCCTCCAAATCTGTAGCACACCACTTTGAACCTTGACCTTTAAAGGAAGAGTGTTTGGACAGACGAGAAGCTTGGTTTAGGGCTACTGGGAACCATTTTTATTGGCAATGGTAACCTTTAACTTGAGAGGTATATGAAGGCTATGCTAGATTGTTCATTACAGCCATCCCTACGGACTACCTTAAACTACTATTTTTAGTGTTCTCGTGGAGCATTCATGGGTTATATCAGATGATGTAATGAGTTGATATTGTGTCTCTGTCAGCTTGGTCTCAAGAGCGCAGTAGAGTAAAGAGAAAGGGAACTTGTAATCAAAATGAAAATACTGTTTGATATTGAAGGAATCCAAACATCTACACGTCTCAGTACGGATATCGTACTTGCACGTATAGCTTCCATGCATGCTTGCCCACTCACACATATAGATAAAGAAAAAGATCCCATTTGACCATTCCTATGTATTACCCAGTATTTGCAAGAGTAAACAATAATATCAGAATAATAGAAAACAGAAAAAACAACACAGAACAGAAAATGAGGATATTTCAGTTAAACATAAGAATGGTTTTGATTCTGAATCATTTGGCCCAATCTACATCTCAATTGACTCAAAGCTTAATGCCCTTCTCTAACTTGTCTTCTCCTCTTTATTTCCTCATTTGTGGTTTAATGGTTATATCCCTAATGCTTGGTAAATTCAGTTTATATGATGTACAAAATGTGTGTTGCGCACAAACGCATATACACACACACACACACACACACACACACACACACACACACACACACACACACACACGCATAAAACCGGAGCGTTCTGAGCCATTATCCCCAGTCTTTGTCACATATGCTGGCTATTAATCAGCCACCAGTTAGCTCATCAACAGACACATTGAATAGAGGAACAGCAGGTAAACACACAGGCAGGCGTACCCGCACAATCACTTCCTACTTTCCAGGGCATTCCCTCTGATTGGAGATTAATGTGTCCATCTGGACCTCATTACACCTCAAAAATGTTGTGGAACTTTCTCTAAACTTTTTCTGAGATTAACATTCAAACAGGAAGATAAAATAGTTAATATGTGTGGAGGAGAACTTTTATGTGTCAAACACACAAGTAAGGTCACAGGTTGCATCCAACAGTTAATTGCCATTATAGTTGCAGATGGCGATAGGATATGGATTGATGGGCACTTAAAGCCACTGGAACACTTTACATATCCGATGCAAGGTTTAGCAGGCCTATACCAACATCAAAAAAAGAAACGTATAAACATGTTGTCCAATTTGCTGCTGCTAAGCCCTTCCACCAGGCTAAAATATACAATTCCAATGAAGTTGGGACATTGTGTAAAATGTAAATAAAAACAGAATACAATGACTTGCAAATCCTTTTGAACCTATATTCAATTGAATACACTACAAAGACAAGATATTTAATGTTCAAACTGATAAACTTTATTGTTTTTTGCAAATAATCACTCATTTTGAATTTGATGCTTGCAACACATTCCAAAAAAGCTGGGACAGGGGCATGTTAATCACCTTTCCTTTTAACAACACTCAATAAGCGTTTGGGATCATTGTATTCTGTTTTTATTTCTGTTTTACAGAACGTCCCAACTTCATTGGAATTGGGGTTTGTATAAGAGACATTTCTGAATGTAGCCCTTCATCTTTCTCATTTGTTCTCCCAATAATGATGCTGACATTAGGCATATGCTTCCACATTTTAAGCCCTTGACAAACACTCTGACACTCAGACATTCGAAATCAATGCAAATGATCAATTTCAGGAAGTGACAGGCTGAAAATGAACTTCACAGACTTGGCATACAGAGGTTAAACTAATTGGGTTACACTTAAATGCAAAGGTGTGTGTGTGTTATCACGTTGACAGCTGTCAGTGTGACATCTTTTCCCGACTGAATCCCTTGTGGCTCAACCTTTTCTGATCTCGCAAATTAAGTAGGCGCTGGTTGCTAAAACTGATTTTCCCAATGGAGCACGGTCTACCCCACTGCTTTGCTGCTAATTTGCTTAAATCATTATTATTATTAGTCTACGTCTAATGGGCTTAATGGTAGGAATGCAATGTAAATAATGCATTTGAGTTAGATTGATTGGAAGAAGAATATTGGTGCAAAAAAAAGAACAAGATAAAATGAGCTCATTAAAGAGTTTTTCTCTGCTGCACTCTAGTATATTATACAGTCTGTGTAAATTTGGCAGCAGCCAAAAGGTTAGAGAAGCGCATTTGTGAGTAGCTGGTCAGCAGTTAACATGTCTGAACCTTCTGGCAAAGTGTACCCTGTAGGTAAAAACATGGAAGAATACGCAATGTGCTCCCTCCGTCAAGAATTACTGCCAAAGTGCCCTTTATAAAAGCACTTAACTTTCATTCACTTTACTGGAAGCTATTCAGCACCTAACTAAGGAGATGTGTAAAGGTACTATGAAGCTCCCAGGTGTGAATGTGAAACAGGTTGTTGCTGAAGAGAGCATGCATGCCTGTCAGATCGTCCTTGTATAAATGAGGGTTAAAAAAAATGCTGTGATTTTTAATGAGTGTGCAAGGTCTCCTTTCACTTTCTACTGACTAGTCCAGGCCTGCCAACTTGTCAAAAAACCTCAGTGAGATTTGGTGGGGCCAACCCAAATTTTGCCACGTACAAAGCAATTTTTTTTGGTTCATTCAGCATCATTACCGTATAAAAAAAAAAATAAGATAAATAAATAATAATAATAATAATAATAATAAATAAATAAATAAATATATATATATATATATGTGTATGTATGTATGTATGTATACACACACACACACACACACACACACACACACACACCAGTGGTTCTCAGTGTAGGAACCAGGGTCCCAAAGTTAAATTAACATTGGTCTACCAAAGGGATCTACTAGGACCACTGAAATTCTAAAGAATGAGAACCACTGATTTACATAAATTCTAATCCTTCAAAACTAAATAAACAGAAATAACCATTTTTGGACACCAGGGGGACTGGGGGACCAGGCAGGGAGCGCTCTTGAACCCCCTCACCATCTCTGAAAGCATAACTAGTCGATCACGAGTGGCTCAACAGGTAGATCTATAAATAAACTCATCTTTCAGGCATTTGACCGACCGGGTTGACACTTCAGCATGAGAAATTGTGGGTGTGGCGTGTGAGCGTGTGAAACCAATCAAATGCTTGTGTTTCGTGGCCAACGTGTGAGAGTTGAGAGAGAGTCACATCTTTTAAGAGGCAGTATATACTGTAATTGTTGTCACTGACAATATAATTCAGACATCTTTTTACGCTAACATGCAACATGAAGGACAGGTTGTCCTAATGTTTTGGTCTCCTCATCCCCCAGGTGAACAGGCGCAACTTCTCCAAGGTCGACCATGAGGAGGCAGTGGTGGAGGCCATCAGGCGAGACCCCATCGTTGTCCAGGTTCTCCGGCGAACCCCCACCAGATCCACGGCCGCTGTTGCACATAACTACAGCGGCGCGCCACAGGACGTGTCTGTGGTGGATGTTTGCACGCAAACTGACATTACCTTCGAGCACATCATGGCACTGGCGAAGCTTCGGCCTGCTACTCCGCCCGTCCCCGACATCTGTCCCTTTCTTTTGTCCGACAGGTAGGGCAAACACTTCCTATACAGATGTAGCCATTGCAAGACGTTTTCCATCTACTGAAACACTGAGATGACATGGATAGGTTGAAAATGTTTACCTCATGTTTTGTAAACTGGAACCAGGATACATTTTCCATCCCAAATAAACCTGAAGCTTCCCTGAGGCTTCTCCGTTGTTCTCTTTTATTTCATGGTAGTAATTAAGTAGTTGTATCATAGTGTGGAAACCTCCAGCAAAGCTAAGTACTTTGTCCCTGTGATATCATTATGTGGAGCCAACCCTGCATGCAATAATTGGTTCTGTGTGCTACATCCATTTTCTTTAATGGAAGCTTTTGCTGGGCGATTAAAAGCCAATGGGCTGATAGAGCGGGCATTCTGGTGCAACGTCCATTCTGTGGCTATTATTAGGGCTTTGCTGGGCAGGAGATGAAATCAATTTGTCCTATAAAACTACAAATCTGCCAGTCTGGGTCAATGACTATGGAGAGGCAGTTATCATAGAACAATTTACAAGAGGTCATGACTTTTATGTGGCGATTGGTTGATGTTTGCATTGCTTGTTAAGAGTTTTGTTGCAACATGAGACAACTAGTTTTATGTAAGAGTTCTGCTATGTTGCATGATAAAGATCAGAATATTTTATGTTTTTTTTTTGTTTTATTTTCTCAAAGAAGCCATTTAAAACATGCAGCTAATAAAACTAACATCACTCTCACACTGTCAAATAATTTATTGGCCTAATTTCGAATTAGTGATAACAACCCCGAGGGCACATACATCTGGGAACATCGATGGTCTTTAACTATCTCTTCTTCTTTTTTCTCTCTAGTTGTCATTCCATCCACACCATGGAGCATGAGTTTTATGAATGTCCAGAGTACCTGTCCAATATCCCAGCAGAGGTGGAGAGGACTGAAGAATATGAGTATGAGGTACGGTTTTGCATCTTCCTGCTGTATTAGTGTACTTTAAAGTACTGACACAGTACAACATGTTGTTTTGCCTTTCAGTCAATATGTCCACAACTTTGGTCCAGAACAAGATAACTTGATTGGTATAAATTGTCATGGTCCACATAGGATAAATATCCCCTATTTTCCTTTCATCTCTCTACTGTTGGCTATCCAATAACGAAGAAAAAAAACAGAAATATCAAAACATAATGGGCAAGTTGCAAAGGAAATTTACCAACAACATGTATGCTCCCCAGAGGATGAACCCTTTTCAATTTTGGACAGTTCATTATCCTTCCTTTGTTGCTGTTATTTAACCATAATTTGATGGGTGCTGAAAAGGATGTAATGAACTGATAGTGATATACGTACAGTGTATTCAGTTTTCTAATGAAAAATTGAATGGTGATAATGCTGTATCAGACTCTTATGAAGTCCCAGGATGTACACAGCACAATACTTACTAATATAAATGCATGTTGGGCATTGCTGTGGCTTCAGATTTCTAAGCTATTCCAACTAGACTGAATGCAGCTGGACAAGAGGCCACTGTTGTGTCAGTAATACACAACCTCAGGAGACAATCCAAGGTCAGCCCTGGCGTGTGATGATCACAAGTACCACAACAATACAAGAAAATTGTCTGACCCTTGTAAAAGCTGTATCTACGCTTACTAGCATAGCAAAGACCCTGGGTTTAGTCCGAAAGAACATTCTTCATATAATCGTACCAAAAGAAAATCCCTGTCTGAAAGGCCTCCCTGTTGAATTACCATTGGGTTTCATTCACAGGCTGTTAGTTTCCTTTTCATCATGCAGTGTCCTTCAGAAATATTTGTGTCCCTTTTTAGAAAGCCATTTTAAGCTTAATAAAAATTGTGAATGTTTTGTGGTAAAAAGCAAGCCCTCACTGTTTGTTTGGATGACCAATGTTACAGAATGTAAAGACCTTGCACTGATTAATGAATTTGATTATGTTCAGTTGTGGCTGGTGGATTATCTGCCATTTAATGAGTCTTATCTTCTGCATTTCTGAACTTTGGTCTGGTGTTTTTTAACCTTTATGTATCCAGGTAAATTGATTGAGAACAATTTCTCATTTGCAACGATGACCTGTCACATTCACCCAGTTACACATTCATATAGTACAACCACAGTCTGATCTGCTGGCCACTGGGCAGCTCCACTGGAGCGGTCGGGGTTAAGGGCCTTGCTCAATGGCACTTCAGTGGTGGTAATGAGGGAGGAACAAGCGCTGCTCTTTCACTTTCCCACCCAGATTTATCCTGCCGGTCTGAACCAGCGACCTCCCGGTCCCAAGCTAGCTTCCTTAACCCCCGAGGCCACCACTGCCCCATTGTGATTCTTTACAAATCAATATTATTAGCAGCTGCATTTCTTTTATTAGTATAGTTTAGCATGTGTTAATTACACACATATGGTACGTAGATATATTTAAGATGATACATCTTTTCAGGATTATTGTTTAATACATACCTTATATGTACAGCCATGCTAGAGGTTCTTTGACACTGCCCTTAGGCACAACACTTCTTTGATGCTAACATGCTCACAATGGCAATGCTAACATGCTGATGTTAAACAGATAACTTAAGCCTGTTCATTGTCTTACTTTAGCATGTAGGCATGCTAACATTTGCTAATTGCCAAACTACTACTGCATAATAAAATACTTCTCCATACAGTCTACCCACAATTATCTCCATTGTAACTGATGCATCATGCCACTCAGATGGTGGACCTCGAGGTCATGCTAGGTGACAGTGATGGGCTGACATTTGCTACTGTCAGTGGTTCACCCTGGTTTATTAGGCCCTTCCTGGTTCAGTGAACTGCATTGTGGGTCATTAGGATTACTGTGCTGCCAGCTGTGGCCTTACCTTATCTACGGTGTGTGTCAAGGGTGGGATGGGGGGTGGAGGGCTTGTGTGTAGTAATAGCAGTACTATCAGAACAAAGTCAGCTTTATAACACACACACACACACAGTCAAGCCCCCACCCGCCAGATGTAGACACATCAAATCAGCCGTCCTCACTTACCTCTGTCCATCCATGTGTATCTAACTGAAACATGAATGGCTTTCCTCTTGGATGGAACAGAATAGGGCTGCCGTTCCCAGGAACGTTACTTCTGACAGGTTTAGGTTCACTTCCAACTGATTGTCCACATGGGTACTCCTGCTGTCATAATACTACTGCTACTTCTGCCAAATCTACCAAACTACAATATTGCCAAGTAGCAGACGGTAGATGTAGATAATGAGTTTCAGAGCTAACCGTTTTATATCTTTGATTGTTAGGGAGGAAAAATAAAGTTGACAGTGGAATAGCAAGCCATTCCTATTCCAATATCCAGACTAAAAATACTGTCATGAATATCTGAGTTAATCATGTTTTCAACAGTTGCAAGCCCTTTTGGATATTTATATCTACTTTCCAGGCAAAGTAATGTGGAATAATGGCAGATTTTAAGAATGCTCTGTTTGATTATCAGGTTACACAGTGCTGTTAATGAAGCGGCAGCAGTCTGCCAAAAAACAGTCAGTTAGCTGTTTGCCAAATTAATCAAATTAAACCATGTCTTATTATGGATTGTCAACGGGTGCCACACATCAAAGACTGTTTTTTTTAATCCTCAAAAATAAAGATTATTGGTATGCAAGGGGTGCTACAAGAATAAAGTATTTTTTGAGCTTTGTCAGTGCAAGGAAAAAAAGGGGATAAAAGAAAAAAGAAAAAAAGACGTAGTGCAAATTTTTATAAATCATAAATGAAGAATGGCCAACACCAATGCAGCACAGGCCAAGATATCCAGGCTTTCACTCTCTAGTATTGGCCAAGCACCGAAACCGTTGGATGCTACAATTACCATGATGCAATACTATCTTTATCACTGCATGATAAATGCCTTCATCTTTAAACATCCACACCCCCATTTTGTAACGCAGGTTTACAGTTAAAAATCTATCTTTAATTTTCAATCAATCAATCAATCAACCAATCAACCAATCAATCAGTCTTTAACCCAGAAAAGATAACCCTAATGACATCATTGGTGTTATGTTGTACCACCCTGCCAGCAAAATGGTTTATTGAGTTTGTCAGTCGCCATGCAAATAGGTTTGAATAGACCAAGTACCACATAAATAGATGAGAAAATGTGAAAAGGAGCTGCAGCACAGTATCAATGGGAAACCTCTTATTTTCCTGGCGGACTAAATTATCATCACTTCACTGTAAAGACTGTCACTATAAAATAGTGGCAGCTGAAAGGATGTCATAATTTGCAATGTGGAAACAATGAGCCAATGAACATTAGGCACAGCAGTCATTTCTTTTGAATGCAACATGAAGTAACTGCATATTAGACTGAAATGTTACAAACAGATGTTTAATGTGGCTCTAAAAGACAGCATGCCACCTCTTGTCACGTCTCCATTTCTTATATACGTTAGTAACATGTGGTAAATGCAATCTCTCCCGTTTAAAATTAGGAAACCACATTAAGACGATAAATCTCATCAATTGTTACAATGCATTCTAAGCGACATGAAATTAGTTTTGAGATCACCGCTGTGCCATAATTTAAACTCCACTGTGGCACATATTAGTATCCAATCATCACTAATAGAGCCTCTCTACAGTCTAAGCGCCCATGGCTCAACGCATCTTCACTAGTAGGCTTCACACAACGATAACGGACTCCAGTAATCCAGCGTACCACCCAATGTGCACGATATAAAGGCGCTAGCGCTGTCTGATCCCACTGTATGTAGCTGTTATTTCACTGTCAGGGTTTGTTCAAATCAGCCAGTGTACTAAACTGGTGATGAGTGTGGGTAGTCCAGACCGGCGTATAGTGTAACAATATTATAAACTCATAACACTTCAACCTTTGAAGGTCAGGGCTGTCTGCACAGGGGGTTAAATGCCACAGAAATTAATTACTTCCCCTGTCAATCTCTCCTATCGTGGTTTCCCATGTCAGAAAAAAGGGGGCTGGGGCTTAATTCTTGCCCCCAACCTTCATCCTCCTTTTTACACCACTCCCCTCTTTTCACAACTTCACAGCGCTGAAATGAATTTGGCAGCGAGGGGTTAATACAGATTACCCCCTAAGTTATCTTTATGTGATTACTTTTATACACAGCAGAAATCAAAAGGAGCCAGTAGCGAGGCAGTCTAAACTTAGAGACATTTCCTGTGGGACGGACCAGCCAGTGAAATACCATCACTATAGCCATCAAAGACCTGCCCCTGTATGTTGCCACATGCTGGGTCTAGTTTGATACTGGCAGGCTTTCATTTCATTGATGCATGCTGGGGCTATGGTTGTGTTTGTGTTTGTGTGTGTGTGTGTATGTGTGTGTGTGTGTGTGTGTATGTACAGATGTGTGTGTAATTTCCATTAGGAGTTGGTGGAGCACAAAGAAGAGCTAAAAGGAAAGTCAAGCACAATCATCATTCTAAATGAATTCTAATTCTGCTCCGTGGCTGCTGGATGTGTAAATAGGCAACTGTTTGCTGACATGTCAGCCGTGCTAATATGTCAGTGTTGTGTTTACAGCTTGTTGCACTGCCCCCCAAGTGGCCAAAAAATCAATTCATGCAGGTTAAAAGCCAGAACATTAAATATACGAGTAACAAATAAGCAAATCTGTTTAAAATAAAATAAAGAGAAATTGCAGCAATCAAGAACCTGTTATATTGCAACAATGCAACATAAATTATGTCCAAGAGGAACGTTTATTTTAAATGTATCATGTTAAACGTTTATTCGAATGCACCAGTGCTCTAATTGGTTATGTTTGGGGGTAAGGCATATACAGTAGTTGTTATTGTTATGAGGAAACAGTCATCATAAGCATACAACTATGAATGGGTGTGCGTTGTGTAAAAGAGAGAGAAGTAGGCATTTAAGGTTGCCTGGATATTGTATATCAGTAGAAAATGAACATAGATCACCTTTGCCTAAAGCAATCTCACTACTTATGACTACAGAACAACAAAACACTTCCAAAGTGATTAGTGACGGTGATGTAGAGCATAAAAATCAAGTTGGACCTCCTCTCCCATGGGTGGTATCGTTTCAGCTGCTCTGTATAACAGATGAGTAAACTCTGTGTTTGAAATGATATGGTTTTGGAATGCATCAGATCCCTTGGGAAAATCAGGTGCACTCATAACAGGTGCACCATGGGAAAACATTTCTAGTTTAAATCATTATTGGTTTGTTTGTGTGTGACACAGGAGGTGGAGCTGTGCAGACAGAACAGCCAGGAGAAGCTTGGCTTGACGCTGTGCTACAGGACCGACGATGAGGAGGACACCAGCATCTATGTCAGCCAGGTAGGGCTAGATGTTCCCATTATTTGGTCCTCCTACACTGACACTTAAGGTGAAAAAATAGTTACCACATAAAACATCTTTTTAGCATTTAATGGTAATTGATTTTCCAATCACACAATTGATTACTGATAATCTGTCTGATGGAGACAGGGCTGCGTCTTCGTCTTCGTCCGTTTATCCGGTATCGGGTCGCGGGGGGAGCAGCTCCAGCAGGGGACCCCAAACTTCCCTTTCCCGAGCAACCTTAACCAGCTCCGACTGGGGGATCCAGAGGCGTTCCCAGGCCAGGTTGGAGATATAATCCCTCCACCTAGTCCTGGGTCTTCCCCGAGGCCTCCTCCCAGCTGGACGTGCCTGGAACACCTCCCTAGGGAGGCGCCCAGTGGGCATCCTTACCAGATGCCCAAACCACCTCAACTGGCTCCTTTCGACGCGAAGGAGCAGCGGCTCTACTCTGAGCTCCTCACGGATGACTGAGCTTCTCACCCTATCTCTAAGGGAGACGCCAGCCACCCTCCTGAGAAAACCCATTTCGGCCGCTTGTACCCTGGATCTCGTTCTTTTGGTCATGACCCAGCCTTCATGACCATAGGTGAGGGTAGGAACGAAAACTGACCGGTAGATCGAGAGCTTTGCCTTCTGGCTCAGCTCTCTTTTCGTCACAACGGTGCGATAAATTGAATGTAATACCGCACCCGCTGCGCCGATTCTCCGACCAATCTCCCGCTCCATTGTCCCCTCACTTGCGAACAAAACCCCAAGGTACTTGAACTCCTTCACTTACCTGGAGTAGGCACTCCATCGGTTTCCTGCTGAGAACCATGGCCTCCGATTTAGAGGTGCTGATCCTCATCCCAACTGCTTCACACTCAGCTGAAAACCGATCTAGTGAGTGCTGAAGGTCACAGGCCGATGATGCCATCAGGACCACATCATCTGCAAAGAGCAGCGATGAGATCCCCAGCCCACCGAACTGCAACCCCTCTCCACCCCGACCACACCTTGATATCCTGTCCATAAATATTACAAACAGGATTGGTGACAAAGCGCAGCCCTGGCGGAGGCCAACCCTCACTTGAAACGAGTCCGAGTTACTGCCGAGAACCCGGACACAGCTCTCGCTTTGGTTGTACAGAGATTGGATGGCCCTGAGAAGAGACCCCCTCACCCCATACTCCCGCAGCACCTCCCACAGTATCTTCCGGGGGACCCGGTCATACGCCTTTTCCAGATTCACAAAACACATGTAGACCGGTTGGGCATACACCCAGGCTCCTTCCAGGATCCTTGCGAGAGTAAAGATCTGGTCCGTTGTTCCACGACCAGGACGGAATCCGCATTGTTCCTCCTCAACCCGAGGTTCGACTATCGGACGAACCCTCCTTTCCAGCACCTTGGAGTAGACTTTACCAGGGAGGCTGAGAAGTGTGATACCCCTGTAATTGGCACACACCCTCTGGTCCCCCTTTTTAAAAAGGGGAACCACCACCCCGGTCTGCCACTCCTTTGGCACCGTCCCAGACTTCCACGCAATGTTGAAGAGGCGTGTCAACCAGGACAGCCCCTCCACACCCAGAGCCTTGAGCATTTCTGGACGGATCTCATCAATCCCTGGGGCTTTGCCCCTGTGGAGTTGTTTGACTACATCAGTGACCTCCGCCTGGGAAATTGACAATGATCCCCCATCATCGTCCAGCTCTGCCTCTAACATAGAGGGCGTATTAGTCAGATTCAGGAGTTCCTCAAAGTGCTCCTTCCACCGCTCCATTACCTCCTCAGTTGAAGTCAACAGTGTCCCATCCTTACTGTACACAGCTTGGATGGTTCCCCGCTTCCCCGTCCTGAGGTGGCGAACAGTTTTCCAGAAGCACCTTGGTGCCGACCAAAAGTCTTTCTCCATGTCTTCTCCAAACTTCTCCCACACCCGCTGCTTTGCCTATTTCACGGCAGAGGCTGCAGCCCTTCGGGCCCTTCGGTACCCTGCAACCGCCTCCTGAGTCCTCTGGGATAACATATCCCGGAAAGACTCCTTCAGTCGGACGGCTTCCCTGACCACCGGTGTCCACCACAGTGTTTGTGGGTTACCGCCCCTTGAGGCACCTAAGACCCTAAGACCACAGCTCCTCGCCGCAGCTTCAGCAAGGGAAACTTTGAACATTGTCCACTCGGGTTCAATGCCCCCAGCCTCCACAGGGATGCACGAAAAGCTCCGCCGGAGGTGTGAGTTGAAAGTCTGTCGGACAGGGGCCTCCTTCAGACGTTCCCAATTTACCCGCACTACCCGTTTGGGCTTACCAGGTCTGTCCAGAGTCTTCCCCCACCCCCTGACCCAACTCACCACCAGATGGTGATCAGTTGACAGCTCCGCCCCTCTCTTCACCCGAGTGTCCAAAACACACGGCCTCAGATCAGATGAAACGATTATAAAATCGATCATTGACCTTTGGCCTAGGGTGCTCTGGTACCAAGTACACTTATGAGCATCCCTATGTTCAAACATGGTGTTTGTTATAGACAATCCATGACTAGCACAGAAGTCCAACAACAAACAACCACTCTGGTTTAGATCAGGGAGGCCGTTCCTCCCAATCACGCCTCTCCATGTGTCTCCATCATTGCCCACCTGCGCGTTGAAGTCCCCCAGCAGAACAATGGAGTCCCCCACTGGAGCCCCATGCAGGACTCTATTCAAGGTCTCCAAGAAGGCTGAATACTCCGAACTGCGACAATGCGTAGACGTAAGCCCCACCAGATCTAACCAGTAGCGCTCCACCTCCCGCACAGAGAGGTGACGTTCCACGTCCCCAGAGCCAGCATCTGCTGCCCGGGTCTGGTCCGTCGAGGCCCCTGACCTTCACTGCCACCCGTGTGACAACGCACCCGACCCCAGCGGTTCCTCCCACAGGTGGTGGGCCCATGGGCTGGAGAGATGGGAGCCACGTAGCTTTTTTGGGCTGTGCCCGGCGGGGCTCCGTGGCAAACCCGGCCACCAGGCGCTCGCCGACGAGCCCGCCATCTGGGCCTGGCTCCAGACGGGGGCCCCGGGCTTCCTCCGGGCAGGGTCACTCCATCTCTATCTTGTTTATTCATTGGGGTTTTTGAACCATTCTTTGTCTGGCCACTTACCTGAGACCACTTTGCCTTGGGAGACCCTACCAGGAGCACACAGCTCCAGACAACACAGCCCTCAGGTTCATAGAGACACACAAATCTCTCCATCACGATAAGGTGATGGTTCACGGAGAGGGAGACAGGGCTGCATGTTCGTTAAATCAAACTCAGGGTCCCATGATCAGTTTCTTTGGAGCAGGAAGTTATAAAAAAGATGAAATCCACAATTTGAATTTCCATTTTTCCATTTGAAATAAGGGAGCAAGTTGAACTGAATAAGGGAGGAAGGAGTGTTTTGCAGTCAAATACAGTATAAACTCTGAATGACCCCCACGTGGCCAAAGAGGAAGTTAGGTTTGAAATGTGAATCACGTCCTGCCGTTCTCATTCCTCCTCTTTCGTTTAAATTGAAGGTTTTAATTAGCTCTGAGCGACAACCGTCTCTTTCCCCACACACAGTTTGTCAAATTTCACATTTACTGTACCCACTCTGAATACCAAACACACTAAATAAAGAGAGGGCATATTACAGAGATCCTTCTTTTTTTT
This sequence comes from Perca flavescens, assembly GCF_004354835.1. Taxonomy (NCBI): domain Eukaryota; kingdom Metazoa; phylum Chordata; class Actinopteri; order Perciformes; family Percidae; genus Perca; species Perca flavescens. The sequence continues at coordinate 14,873,819 of NC_041353.1, read as the reverse complement.
AAATGAAAAGAAATTATTGCATTTTCCGAGACAAACATGAACAAATGAGGGAATTATGAGGGCTTTAAGCACTACAAACTGAAAAAGGAAAAATGTTAAGTCTGACTGCAGGTGCAGTTTCAATCCCATTATGAACAAAAAAGGTAAGAACTGAAAATTAAGAGCTGTTATGAGGAAGAATGCTGTAATTAAGGATATAAATGGCAGAATAGTATATTTAGCTAATTTCAGTCTTTAATTCAGTTTTATTTATAGTATCAAATCATAATACTAGTTATCTCGAGACACTTTACAGATAGTAAAGTAGTAAAGAGTAGGTCTAGACCACACTCACAATTACAATTACAATTACATCAATCTTTATAGAATTACATCTATCTATAAAAAGGCAGAAGTCTCTGTTGTTCCGGCGCTGCGGCAGTGCTCTGAAAGTCCATCCTGCATGCGCAGCACACTGGCATATGGTAGTAAACATGGAGGCCACTGTGAACTATTGTTAGTTGGTACGTTCAGGGTGACAAAGACAGTCACAAAAGTAAATAAGTGAAATTAACCCTCTGGGCTAATGCATGCTAACTACTGTATTAGAGGGATAATAAAACTAAAACTAGGAGGCTCCGTGATCTGAACCAGCGTGAGCCAAGACGGCCACCACACTTATATTAACTCCTATATTAACAAATGCAGTTGACCTCAGTACAGCATACTGCGTAAACATCAACACCAGTTAACAGACATTACTGCTGTGTTTATATTTATTATACAGCCTTTGTTGCCAATTCAAGTAAGTTAGATTAGTCTACAGTCCCATTAAGTGCTTTGGGGGGGCTTCTGTAAGTTATTTTGGGGTGCATTGGTTCTGGAGAAAGCTGCAAGCTGCAACACAGGAGGCCATCAATCGGCCCATTCCGAACAGGCACATTTTGAACAGGCGCTGCACTAGTGTATATAAATCTGTGAACCCTGCCAGGTATTTCTCTGCTTTTCACCTGTTCTTCTTGAACCAGACGGAGAATCTGAATGTTAATAGAAAACCCGCTGAACCTCAACAGATTGTGAAAGCAGTCTCCCACCGACAGAACGCATCTATTTTTGTATGTTTGATAAAAGGATAAAAATGTTAATTCCCCTCATTAAAATGTATGTATGGATAAAATCGCTGCGACATTGGGAAGTGTGTGATTCCTTTCTCTATTTCCACATGTAGCTATCTCTCTTGATCTTCAATGCAAGAAAAACAAAGTGTATGAAATGGCTATTGAGAGCTTGTAGTGTTGTTGCATATCCACTGGGATGCATTTTGAAAAATACGAGATGTGAATTCCTTCAACTAAAATAGAATCATGTATTTGCCATAAACACTTTTTTTTCTCTTTTAGTTGGGTTTTTCCATTTATAACTCATATACTCTTTAATATGTCAAGGACTTGCATGTACCTCAGTCAGTGTCAGTCACAAGCTACTAAACCCAGGGTGAAGCACAAATGTCTGAGCCAAGAACCTGTGAAATGCAACATGTATCATATGAAAAATACGAGGTTGACAGCGAGAAAATAAGCATCTTCACTTTATGGAAAAAAACTGACTTTTTCCCTGACAGCAAAGATGAGAGAGCAGTGGTTAGAGAGCGGTACATCAGTGGTTTTTTTTGTGGAGAAAACAGAGAAACACAATGGCCGGCTGTCAGCATTGATTTTCATGTACTTTTCATGCAGGTGGAGCCGAACAGCATAGCAGCAAGAGATGGACGCATCAAGGAAGGAGATCGAATTCTACAGGTGCTTATTTTCTACACAGAGACCAAAGTATATTCTCACTAGGTTATGTTATGAACTTACACGTAGAGGTTTGACCCTCAATATTTTTCACATCACTGGCAGAAGGTTATCTTTGATGTTTTCTATCGTATTTACAAAAAACAAAACAAAAAATCCCCTATTTCCTGTTTCTTTTTTCTATGTTGAACAAATGTGCCTTGGTAGCTCCTCCAAGCCGCTTGAAAGACTTAAGACTTCTTTTTAGAGGATAGCTAAGCAGCTGGTGTCTCCGGTCCAGGCGAGCATATGTATATTTAATCACCTCGTTTTACCAGGGAAATTAAAGCCCTTAGTCGCAGTTATACTAGACACTACATCATCTCTATCACTCCTCTCTGTCTCAGTCTTACTCTTTCTCATTATCTGAAAACACCTAGTAGTTCTCTCTAAACACATACTGCTAAAATTTTGCAACCTTGTATACGAACAGTTTTTTCTGCTTTTGGATTTTATCTGTATCCAGTCTACTGCAGATACAAAATAGTTTTAGTGCCCATTGTTTCACCACTGGAATACAGGATTAACAAAGTGTCAAGCGTTGCACTCTTGACTCCAGACTTACCAATTAGTGGCACCAGGTGTGTCTAGCCAAGGTGAACAGGCCCTTGTTAAGACTTAATGAGAAGTTGTCTATTTCTTGTAAAGCCTTTGCAAAGAACAGTATGTGAATACAACTTTTAACCTTAGTACTATTATGTGAGCCATGGCTGTGATATTTATGAAACTCATCCCATATTTCTTTCTGTTTGTGCATATTTGTGTGTGTGTGTGTGTGTATATGCAAATACACACTTGTATGCCTGACCTCACCCAACTAGTTGATGAATTCATTGAAAACACCTTCTATCTCTGACTGCCCTCCTTCTGATTGACTGTCGCCCTTACCCTGAGAGTCTATTTGAGCCTCCAGTGCCCCGCTGTCTGTAAGTTGTGCTGTTGTGCTGACAGCTTACAGACCTCTTTGCATCTGAAGAGTCTCTCAGTTCTTTGTTAGTGCACTGGCACTTTTCCTGCATGACGCGGCCATTTTAACACAGAGTCGTGTGGTTTTGTTTGTATGGGGCAACAATATGCACTGACAAACTCGACATAACTCTAATATCAACATACTCCTCACGTACCGTACACACTTACACTGCATTATTTTCAAATAAGAAAATGCACACAATGCCAGTTTTTAATTTACATAACAATGGCATGTTTGTCACTATATTATTTCAAATCATTATGCATGCATCAAAAATGTGTGTTGTCCCTAAAAAGATAAATAGAAAATTACAAAACATTTAAAGCGTGAACTAAGACGAAGTGCATTAAAAGAAATCGTTGAACTTGATCATGCAGTAAAGCACAAATTGGATCACCCTCTAGTACAGCAATGATGTTTTACTCTGAGAAATGGCATTCACACAAAGTAGTAATTTCTTATGTTTGTTAGTTTATGTAAATTAGACTATCGACTGTTATTGAAAACAACATATGTAAAGCATGATGGATTAAAAAAAAAAAATTACCTCTCCATATTTATTGTACGTATCACTCTGATTACCTCCATTCTCTTTCTGTAGCGTTTCTGTAGTAACACTACAGTAATAGTAGTAGTGTGAATGATTGTGGGTAGCAGGGCCTGCTGTACTGCTGGCCCTATTATCTTCTTCTGACAGCCCCATTACTCTAGTGAGGGAAAAGATGAACGGCACCTGTCAGAGAACAGTTAATTGTGTGTCTGGATGTGTGCTGAGAGCAGACTCTCTTGTGAGGTCGAACTACACGCTCGCAATTTACTCCCCTTACCGGGTGTGCAGTCTACCCATGCCTTTTCTAGGGATTGTGTGGAGTGGAAGAAGTGTTGGGAGAAAGGAGGAAAGATGGATGGAGAGATCTGAGAAAGAAAGGTGTGAGACTAAAGGAGGGAGAAAGATGTGCAGAAAGGAGAGAGAGAAAAAGGTGTCAGTATGTGATTAGTCAAGGTGTGTCTTGGAAGAATAGGAACAATGGTTAGTTGTATTACACCCATCTTTTCCATTCATGTCAGTTAAATGGATGATGATGATGATGATAAAATTACAGGTCCTTTCTTGGGTGTGTGGTTGGGACTTTCTACAAGTTCCCTCTTCTTAACATGACCATTTATACTTGTCTTTGATGTACAGATAAATGGCTGTGAAGTGCAAGACAGAGAGAAAGCTGTTGCCTTGTTGTCAAGTGAAGAAGCAAGGAGCATCATACTACTGGTGACAAGACCAGAAATCCAGGTAAATCCTCACACACCAACACAGAATCCCCTGCCCTATCTTGAAAACCTATGTCATGTCAAAGACCTTCCTGTTAAGTGCATTTTGCTTTCATTCGAACTGTCAGCGTGATTGTCTGGAGTTCACACACACACACACACACTCACACACTCACAGAGAGAGGATTCTGACAAGATGTTGTGATTTCAGCTGGAGGAGGAGGTATGGCTGGATGATGAGCAACAGGAGCTCGTGGAGGAGCTGAAGATGGAGATCCTGGAGGAGAGGAGGAAGCAGAAGGAACATAAATTTGACAGGGGAGATGAGGTGAGAGCGTTAACTGAGAGAAGTGCATCAACACAGGAGACAAAAAATTTCCAATTAAAGAGGTAGAAGTGTCAGGGAAAGTGGAAGGAGAGGTTACATGGTAGGATGGAAGGACGGACTAAATACTGTAAAAGAAGGTGTGGAGTGAGGAAGGATAGCAAGAGCACAGGATTCCAACCCCAACACAAGAACGATTCTACAAAACCCTGGATTAAATTCAATGACAATCTTTTTAAAGCTTCCTACAATATCTGCGCATGGCAACATGTTGGTTAGGGAAAGATCATGGATATGGTTAGGTTAGTGAAGGTTGAGCAACCAAAGCACCTGGTTATGGTTATGGAAAGATCATGGTTATGGTAAATGAAAGGGCAAACTTTAACTGCAGGTCTATGACGGGATGCAAACACTGGTCTCCAGCATTAAAATCAGACTTGCTAAACACACATCAACCACCTTAACTTTCAGCCTCTCTACATGTAGTGCATACTGCTTCCTGCAATGGCACTGAACATTGGCATTGGACACAAATCCTAAAGTGCAGAATTCAGTGCAGCAGTCATATATGGACATAATTCCTAGGGATACTTGGCTGATCATTCTCCCTTCACAATGCACTGTGTAACACAATCCTGAACTTAAACACACACAAGGTCTTGCAAGTGAATGAAATTGACCTTGAAGAGGATTAATTGTCTTTTTACACCAGCATCTAGGTGAAGAAGACATAACAACAGACACAGCCACCTGTTCCTCCAACAATCAAGACAAAGACAGTGGGTTTGGACGCAGTACAGACAGTCCAGAGCACCAACCACTGCTGGCTAGACTCCACAGGAGGACCCCAGCCCACTGTCTGAGGGAGCGATGGCGGGCAGAGCATCCACACACAAGACGGGGGACTGTAGTGCCACAGAACACCCAGAGTCCAAGGACATTGTCCAAAGGCCAAGGCCATGAAGGGGTAGTCAGTATTCGCAATGGGGGAGGCGGGATCCTAGGTTTAGAGAATCGCTTTGAGCAACTCCTTGAGCTCAAGTGTCAAATCCGGAATGGAGGCGAGTGTGGGGTGTACTCAATTCGACACAGTATAGAGTGTAGTCTCACTGAGCATGGAGTGGATGAAGATGGCGTAGATGGTGTTGGAGGAGAAAATGGAGTGGAGCAGGAGTTGAGGATGCTAAATGAGGAACTGCGCAGCATTGAGCTTGAGTGCCAGAGCATCATGCAGGCGCATCAGCTCCGCCAGGCCCACCAGCTGGACCCCTCGCAACCCACGTCCTGCTCGCCAGGACGGAGCCCCAAAGACGAACACAAGCGACATGGCAGGTTGGCCGACATCCACGAGTACCCGGAGCGGTCAGACATCGACAGGATCCGAGAGAAGGACAGCTCCAGTGCCTACAACACGGCGGAGAGTGCAAGGTCGACACCACTAGGTATGGAAAGATCTCCTGATCATTCTCTGCAGAGACACATCAGCATCACCAACCAGAAAAACCTCAGACTGGCTTCCTCCACACCATCCAGCCCCATCCCTATCCCCAAGCCCCAGGGTACACCTAGTCATAGCAGACCAGCAGACCCAGGCTCTGTTATCTCCAGCAGCCCAGACCAGAGCAACCCTTCCCGGTCCGAATCAGACCCGGCCCTGCCTGCAGACGATGAGAGGTGTAAGAAGAAAGGGAGGACCAGAGATTCTAGGAGGGGGCTTCCCTATGGTTCTTATCAGACAACCCCCTATCAAGGCCAGGGAGGATCCAGGCAACTGCAGGTAGGTGTATCAAGAAGAAACGGGTCAACCTAATGCTGATACGCCTTTGAGTGAGGCACCTCTGAAGACAGTTCTGTGCTAACAATGTTCTCTGTGTTGCAGAGCTACATGCAGCTGCTACAACAGCACTCATCCCTGGAGTATTCCCAGAGCCAGCTGAGTCTGCTCAGTGTCTGTCGAGATCCTGTGCACCGGAGCGTACGCCCTGGGGAACCCCGTCTTGAGTGGAAGGTCAAGGTTAGGGCTGACGGCACACGCTACGTTGCCCGGAGGCCTGCTCGTGACCGCATCCTGAGGGAGCGGGCACTAAGGATCAGAGAGGAGAGGAGCGGAGGCATGACCACAGATGACGACGCTATGAGTGAGATGAAGATGGGCCGCTACTGGAGCAAAGAGGAGAGGAAGCAGCACTTGGCGCGAGCCAGGGAGCAAAGGAAGAGGAGGGAATTCATGCAAAAGAGCCGCCTCGAGTGTCTAAAGGAGGGGCCAGCCAGTGGAGCTGAGGGCAGGAAAGAGATCAATATCTTGGAGCTCAGTCACAAAAAGATGATGAAGAAACGAAACAAAAAGATCCTGGATAACTGGATGACCATCCAGGAGCTGATGAGCCATGGGGCTAGAGTCCCGGAGGGCTCCAAAGTACATAATGCCTTCCTATCTGTCACAACTGTTTAGCGGACCCATACAATACTGAACACTTTAAGATCCGGTAGCCTGCATTTCAGGAACTACTGCTATATGTAAAAAAAATTATAATAATAATCTGTTTGTAAAATTCTAATAAAAATGCCACTGCTGAGGACTTCTGTAGTATTGCTAAGACAACTTTGTAACTTTCACTTTACGAATGTTTGAATAGTTCTTTAACTCTTTCATTACAAGACTTCAGCCGTTCAAAACCTTTCACTGTTTTTAGACTGGCTTTTTGGCAATGCACTGGCTTCTGATAGCAGATGGTAGCATATTGGTTCAAACTGATTTACAGAAAAAAAGTGAAGGACCAACACAATAACTTCAAGTACACTATGTATTGTCTCTCCATCCTCCATATTCTTGGGTTTCATTGCATATGAAGCGACTTCACTTGCCTCGTTAAAGGTGGCATTTTTTATAATTGGGAAAATACAATATTTTTCACACTTTGTAAACTCAGTAACATTTTGTAACGATTTTTTTAAACTGAATGTCAATGTACTGTAAACATTTTTATTGTAATTTCTTATTTATGTTTCTATCACCAAACCATCAAGGTCAGAGTTGAAACTATTTGATTGTACTGTAGCCCGCATTTTATGCCAGACCTGAGAAATGACAAACTTTGAGAAAACTTTCATCGGAAGATTTGAAAGCACTAAAAATATAATTATGCTATCACAAAAGCTCATATTATTCATGAGCTGGGAGGGCTTTTTGAAACACTTTTACCTCACTTGACAGTCAAAGCTCTGATCTATCGAGTGGTTGAATACCTGGTTAATTCAATTGTTGACTTAATTAAGCCATGAGTCAATCCCAAACCCTTACTATAAACCATGAATGTGTGAATTATGTTTTAAATGTTAAATAGATTCATATTTATATTGTTTATTGTTATTTCTATTTATTGTAAATTAATTTGTATGGTCTGTCTGATAAATGTTTCACATTAAGTGGCTACCCTTGAAAGACAAGTCAATAATATGTATAATATTGCAGCCTTTCAACTCAAACCTGCTGCTTTTCACTGTAAAGTTCATTGAAGAGGCCTTTCAGTTCAGTATTTGTTCATTGTGATATTTGTAATAAAACAATATTGATAAAAAAAAGATTTAAAAATATTGAACACTTGTCTTTTGTCAATCAAGATTTTTAGCCTCACAAGTAGCATGGCTCGGCATGGCAATGGTCATTTGTTCCATCACTTTGATCCATTAAGTTTGGTGCAAACATGTCATGTTCTGCTCAGGAGAAATTGCAATACGTTTAGGGATTTCCTGACTTTTCCTTAACCATCATCATCAGGTCAAACTTTGCATGGTCATGTTAGCATTTAGCCCATGCACCACTGTGTCTAGGTACAGCCTAACGGAGCCTGTAGAATCTTGTCCTCTATGCATTGAGCCTTTTCAGTGCCAAGGACAAATTTTCTGTGGAAATGCAAAAACTTACCTGAAAAAAACATATCATGTTTCTGATGTCCTCCCCTCTGGTGTCAAACACACAGAGCTCCAAAGTTTTCAGTGATTCACTTTGAATGTGTCAGCATGCATTATGCATGCTGGGGCCAGCAGTTTACATGTTTGGATTTGAGAGGCACAAAAGCAACACTTACATCTCTCTGCTGCTCTATAAAAAATGTAGCCTCGTGAGACCGTCCTAATCTCGCAAGCTCCAGTTTTCCATTCGCAGATCAGTCTGGCATCTTGAGGCAGAGAAAATTTGGAGCAGTTAGCCAAACGACCGGGCCAATCAGCGTTGGTTTTGAGGTGGGTTAGGTGGTGATAGACAGATGGTTTATCCAATCAGCTAACCAGTATTTTCAGACAGTGGTTGCCGCTCGCTAATGCTTTTTTTCTCTTGGATCCTTCTTTTGGAATATGGTCCGTGAACCTGAAATGGTTCCTTTTATTCCTAAATTCTCGTTACACAAACGGCAAATATCCTTTACCGACATGTTTGCATGCTGAGCTTACGAGCTATGCTTTGCCTGCAGGGGCGGGCTTGTGGTTGTATTTTCATACGCTTCGTGGATCTGATTGGTTGATTTGGCCCGTCTATCACCAACATAGGTGATAGACAGATGGTTCATCCAATCGGCTAACCAGTATTTCCGCCCCTTCCCAAAAGTTCTTCAACGGAAAGTTCCCAGATGGATATGCCGAGCAAATGCGAAGCAATCCATCTGGCGGAGTCAGGTTATAAAAAATTTGCTCTTTGCGAAGAAAAGGTATTGTCAGAGAACATAGTTGATCCTGCGTGTGTGCGCGTGCGTGTGTGCGTCTGTGGTGTCAGGCAAGAAAAACATGAGCGGAGGCAGTCAAGTCATTAATCTAAGATACATAATGCAGGAACATCTACGTAAGTGCTGCCACTGATCAATACTGTGCAATCACTACGCTCTAAAAATACGGAGTGATTTGAAGAAATGTTAATTGTTAATTGAACACATGGGAGAATTAAATGGGACTGCAATGATTGCTGCACCTGGAAAAATTACCCAACCTGCCTCGTGGCTGTACCAAACCAAGCCTCCTGCTCTCCATATTCACACTCACAGGAAGTCACAAAGCATTTTGATATTTTGTGGCTTGATGGCACACAGAGTAATTTACCCTGTCGCTACAGTTTACAGTATTCATGTATTCATACTGGGATGACTGACTGACAGTGTGTATGGGGGGTAGGATACGGGTGCAGATAGGGTGGGTGTGCATGTGTGTGTGTGTGTGGGTGGGTGTGCATGTGTGTGTGTGTGGGATGGGGGGGTTCTGTCCATTTAGCGATAGGAGGCATCAAAGCTTAACTATACTCCCATTTCAAAGCATTAAGGAGACACTGGTGAAGTCTCCTCATCCCCTGTCAATCTGCTATGTCTGTCCACAGCCCACTGAACTGCAGAATTAATGAGCGACATCAGACTGGCATCCCCATCGCTAGGGCTTTTATGCATAATATTAAATCAGGTAAGCACTGCACCCCCGTTTCTCACAGCTAACCATCTCCCTGAAATAATGTGCAACCTCTGACAGAAGTGGCACAGGAACTGAGGGAAAAAAATGGTTGCAGTCAACCTAGTATTATAAATGATTAATCCCAATGTGCATAGCAAAGATAATTTAATGTTGAACTGTTACAGTGGTATGGTGTGGAGGCCTACGCTGAAATAGGCTTGCATTTCCATACATGTATGAAGCACAATGGCATGACCAAATACGTAGCTTAATGCTAAGGCATTGAGGCTTAGGTTGCATGCAAGCTTCTCGCATCGAGACATGATATCAAAAGAGAATATCATAGAAGGGGGAATACATGCAGGAAATTGTCACAGGTTGGACTCAAACCCTGGACCACTGCGTCGAGGCATAAACCTCTATGTATATATGCAGCCGCTCTACCAACTGAGCCAACCCAGCCACGGAATAAGCTTTTTCAAAGGAGCACTGCCTTTGCTTCAGTGTTTCATAACTGTGACATAAGCACAGAAAGCCCAGTCTTATTTCTCCAAAAAGAAAAATAGGAATAGTTTGATATTTTTGGTGTGCTTGTGGTGGTATTGATCTTCTCACCTAACTCACGGCAAGAGAATGAATAAGTGTATGTCCCAAAATGTCAAACTGAGGATAATTTGAGGAAAAAACTTACCAGCCCTTTTACACAAGAACAAAACAAACAACCTTAGTAAAAAACTGAGTAAAAGACCAAAACAAAATACTTAATATTATATAGGCCTATAAAAAAGTGGTTTAGTCAGTCATTCATTAAGAAATAAAAGTGCAAAGGTTCTGCAACTGTAGTTAGTGTTTGTGGAAGAGTTGGGTCGGTGTTTGTTGGAAACTTTACAGCTGTTTATTCACATTATCAACATACTGTATCAACATTTGTGTTTCACATAAACACAAATATGTAAAATCCATATATTCTGACTCCTTTTCAACCAGTCTTCTCATCTGGATCTGTCTCATTCTAATTCCAACAGCTGAGCGGCCTAGTGCTGCACAGTAGCACAGATGAAAAAGTGCGGTATCCTGGCTCTCTTTAATCTAACGATACCTTTGAAGCAGATGCGAACGAGCGGGACTAGAAACAAAGTCAGGTGTTCTTTACTGAGACGACGGTTTAGACGACGTGACAGGATGTAAGTGACTTTTGTGTGTGTGTGTGTGTGTGTGTGTGTGTGTGTGTGTGTGTGTGTCCTTGAGTGTGATTATACAGTGGACCATTATTAAAAAAAAGAAAAAACAACTTGGGAAATTCTCATCCTCATCCATTATAAGAGAAAAGAAGCATGCCTGTGGCTTATTTGATTAAGCATTTTGATGTGGCTAGATAGATGAGACATTAACAATCAATCTAAAAATACATTTAAGACTTTAAAAATTCCACCTCAACTGACCATTTACTATAAGCCCCGCTCCCATTATCTACTGAGTCTATGCAGTTTATACTGTTAATGGTGGTAGATTTGCCACTTGAAATTTGTTGTAATTATGAACCAGTGGGTCATGGATTTCACACAGAGGTTTACAAAAGCAGGGTTGTCATTTTTAGCCGATGACCGTCAATTTTGCTGGTTGAACTGGGCGCTGTTGAACAAAATCCGTACCCTGTTAAAAAATTAACAAATCGCCTATACTGACTGTAACCCCGCATCCATTTTGTTAGCCAGTGACACTCTTTGGCCTTGGGAGTAATGCTGTTACTAGTTATCTGGGATGCTAACATCAGCAACTTACGTTAGAGCAGACAAACATATTCCTAAGTTACAATAAACATTTATCTAATACGATAATATATTCGTTACAATTTTGTTTTTGTGTTTTTGGTTTTAGAAAGGTGAAAAAATAATACAACTCCCCAAACTCATAAGATACTCGGTATCTTTGTTGCTAGTGCCCAATGCACACCACTTCAACACTATCACTATGTAGTGTAGCAGTTAACAACCGATTGAAGTACTTCAATGATGCTCTTTTGCAGACTAGAAATTTAAGAGATGCTGGATAATTAATGAATAAAATATCCCTTTCTTTGAATGCATAATCTTCTTTTTTTGCTTTAGGTAACTTCAAGAACATGATGTGGATAGGATATTGCATGTAGGCTATTTCCTGTATACATCATTTTTTAATTAACCAGATTGAATGTAGCCTACATGTGGGTAAGCATTAGCCTGGCTCCGCCCATCCTATGTACTTCCGCTCAATTTTCATTTTCCTTCGGTACTACGTCTGGGTTTGCAGTATATTATTGGGTTTTCTCTGGTCACATCTTTACCGGTCCAATCAGCGAACAGAGGGAGTGGCTGAGAACAATGACGTTGAGCTTGTGTGCTAGTTTGAGTTGTAGTTCCGTAATGGCGGCGGAGAAAGATGCGAGCGAAGCCATTCGGTCCGTTGTGGCAACGCTGCCGAATAGACAAAAGTTAAAGCCCGAGCATGAACAATCTTTGCTGAGTTGTTGTTGGCCATGATGTTGTGGCCCTCCTCCCCACGGGGTTCAGGAAAAGTTTGATTTTCCAGCTCGCTCCATTAGCGGGGGAATGAGTGGGCTAAGGTGAACGCTAGTGATGCAAAGCCAACGTCACGACCAAACGTTAGTGATTGGTTATGGCAGATCCAGAGTGGCTCCGGGCAGATCCAATAGTTTTGAACTTCAACAGACTACCCGCCTTCGTGGAAGTTAGTGTTAACTTCCATGAAGGCAGGTACTCTGTCTGACAAGTGTTTGTCAATGGAGCGTGGCCAGACTCTACATGAAATGTACAAGAGTCTGGTAGGACCAGGCTAGGTAAGCATGCCTGTGTGGTAAAACCTCAGTGCTGAATGAGATGGCAATTCACTCCTTATTGCTCCAGTAAATTTAATGGTAATCAGAGGCTGTGCTTATACTGGGTTGCTCGCTGGTATGTGTTTTACTACAATGCAGAAAAAAGCATGCATGCTCAGAAAAATAAGTAGGGGGCGGGCAATCAGAGACGCAAACTCTGTCACACTCTGTGTGTTCTACGTATTGTTGAATGAACGACCTGCAGGTCGATCAGTGTTGTTTGCTGGCCAACAACAGCCAACTCTGTCATATATTTTAATATACAGCACAATCATGAGTTGTGTCTTACTACAGAATAAATGACTGATTAGGGCGAGGTAATGACATGATAATTTTCCATTCATTAAACCTCTATTCACAGCCTCAATTATGCGCTAATGGCTCATTCAGACTTCTAATTAACTAAATGGATATTTTTCACTGTCTTTTCCTCATGAAGGACAACGAACTGTACTCCTGTGGATCTTCACTCAGCCTCAAACACAGAACTTTCCCCACTATCTTTTTGTCTGAATTACTTAATACTAATACTCACAATACTTACAAATCTAACCTCTTGAAACTTTTCTGCTCTTGCTCACTTAGATGACATAGATTATATAAATTACCAGAACGCTAGTCTAGTACCGCCGGAAATTCCGACAGATGTCTTTCATTTTGGCCGGATGTCCATTACCTTCTGCTTTCATTGTGTTGGCATTTTAAACTATGGTTGATGACTATGGTTATCTGCTCCTCAGATCTCTGCAGGGTAAATCCAGACAGCTAGCTAGACTATCTGTCCAATCTGAGTTTTCTGTTGCACAGCTAAAACAACCTTTGAACGTACACGTGTTCCACCAAAACAAGTTCCTTCCCGAGGCTATTTTGCAGAGGCGCCATAACCGCCATTGCTCCGTGCGGCGTTTAGCACTGCCCAAGACAATTGTGATTGGTTTAAAGAAATGCCAATAAACCAGAGCATGTTTTTCACCCAAACCGGAATGCTGTGTGGACTCGACAGACCCTTAATGGTCTGGCAATGCCAGACTACCAGAACACCAGAACATTCAGAAAAGATAACATTTATTGCCATAGACTGGCAATGCCAGACTACCAGAACACCAGAACATTCAGAAAAGATAATATGTATTGCATATTGCATTAGGGTTGGGCAATATATACTTTGTAGATATTATCAACATCAATATATGAGGCTAGGTATCGTCTTAAATTCTGGATATTGTAATATCGTGATATGACACAAGTGTTGTCTTTTCCTGGTTTCCTGGTAGTTTTATTATTTGCCTTTACCCACTTAGTCATTGTATTCACATTTGGTGATATTTTTGGCATATTATTGGTGATTATTTATCAAAACTGTCATTGTGTTCATATTTTGTGAAAGCACCAAGAATTTATGTATTTATGAATATTTTTTTTTCTTCATATCGCCCAAAGGCTAATATAGCAGGAAATGTGGTGATTGATACATCTGGGATCAACTCTATTACCCAGGTGTCTCTTTTGCCATTAGACCACCCCATTTCCACCGATTGTTAGTCAAGCAGAGAAACCAGTGTGTGGTTTCAGCAATTAAGTTGCTGTTGCTTTATTTTGCTGCTGCCACCACAGACCACGGCAGATAAAGATATAGAATGAAAGCTCACGCAGAGCTGTAGCAGCAACAGTAAGGGTGGCTCAACTCATGTATGATTAGCGATATCAAATATTCAGAGGACCAGTCCCAATGCAGATTTAACACTTGAGATAATTGGAACAGAATTCATACAGAGGAGATGGGGTGGCAGGAAACAAAGAGGCTGTAAGTGCTCATCTGTGGGATGGGAAGAAGATGGCATATGAATGAGAGGAGCCAATGGCTTTCTAGGATGTTCTAAGTGAGACACAAGTGTGTGTTTTAAAGAATATTGTTCATGAATCCCATTAATTCCACCTGAAAGATTGTCAGGTTGATGCATCTATTAAAGGTATAGTGGAGGATTTTCTTTTTCCGGGTGGATCATCAAGACTATTGGTCCTCCTAGTTGTCAATCATTCTGGTGATATGTATACGTAAGGCTGTCGAACGTGCACGTCCCTAGCTTTCAGGTGTATATGTGTGGTGAGCTTGAGCTACGGTTTCAGCCATTCATTGAAGCTCGCCGTTCTCACCGTGTTTTTTCAAAATGTCTGAGGGTCGCAAGAGAAAAAGTGTCTACGAATTGTATGACAAGAAGAGAAAGGCCTCTGAAGAAAGAAACAAGACCAGAGTGTTTTTGGGAGAATATTTCACAAGCTGGCGTGCGCTAAAAGCCCAGGTTGGGCTTCCCACTGATGCCTCAGTCGCAAAGTTTCTACTTGACAGGTGAAGTTTGGCATGCTATTTGGAGTAATCCATTTAAAATCACTTCTAGTAAAAGTTGATGTAAGCTATGATTAGCGATGCTAGCCGTGGCACAAGTCACGCACCGCACACATACAGTAAACATCTCAATTTGTGAAAAAGTGCAAATCTTCTTTTGGAAAGTAGGCTTGTATGAGCCATGCCGACAGCAACTTGTAAACAGTGCACTCTCGTGCACACGTTTAATAGGCGTTCCTTCTCGGGAGCAGGTAGAGTGTTGCGCATGTGCATTTTTTCAAAAGTAGAGAGGGCGGTCCTTTTCTAAAATTCTGGAAAATCCTCCACTATACCTTTTAAAATCTGAATGAAACCGTTTAATAATTAATTGGAATAACTGAAAAAGAAATGTTTACATTGTAAGAGATTTGTTCCAAATGCTTCATGATGTGAGCTAAATAAAATGTACCTTCTACAAATTTTGATTTCATTTCTTGCTTTTTATGTATCTTTTGGAACCACCATTACAAGACAGATATATGATGTGTCTTTTTCAAGTAAATTTTTTTTAGTCTTAGCAGTGACAATAGTGATTGGTTGCAGCTGGTTTCATAATCCAGCCATTCTGACACCTGGGTTATCCTGTGTGGTGAAGGCTTTGATTAGACATTGATGTGCTCAACTATTGATCTTGCTGACTACTCCTTATCTTTATCAGTTATTCCTGGTTTACTGCAGGCACCCTGGTGGGCTCAGTGGTTTAGAGTGTTGTGCTGGGAATACCATCTCTGCCCTGATCGGAGGATTCAAAGCTCTGTAGAG
Organism: Perca flavescens; assembly: GCF_004354835.1. Classification (NCBI taxonomy): domain Eukaryota; kingdom Metazoa; phylum Chordata; class Actinopteri; order Perciformes; family Percidae; genus Perca; species Perca flavescens. The sequence continues at coordinate 14,857,997 of NC_041353.1, read as the reverse complement.
CAGAGCAAAATACGTGGGAAAAAACAGCTTTTTCCACCATTCTATTTATTTTCAAAATGTTCTATTTAAAAGGCTACATTGGCTCTGTTATGCAACAGTAAAAGAATGAAGTATCTAAAATATATCAAGAATCCTGTCTGTTTAGTCGACCAAAAACTATCCATTCACTTTACTTTAGTTAACAATGCTGGCACACATTTTGTTTTTTCCTCAAAGCATTAATGCTTATATATACAGTATATTTTCTGTCTTTTTTACTGCTTTTGTTTTATGTTTCCCACATTATTTTAAGATGTCATGGAAAACCTGCAATAAACATTCTGTTTAACATGATGTATTACATAAGTCGAGACAGCAGGATGTCTTCACAAGCTGTTTTTAATGGATTTGTTAACACAATGGGAGCCTTTCATCTCCAGGATTTAGACAACAAACATTCATGGCTTTAGACTGTGGCAGTAGGTCTGAGAATTTCATGGCCATAAAGGCAGGGGGAAAATAAAAATTACCAGGTTCTATGATTTTGATCAGTTAGATCCTGAAACTTGCAACATTGACTACGTTCATATGCACATGATATTCCATTTTTCACCCTTATTCCGAAAAAGACGATATTCCGACTAAGCTGTTTACATGGCTAATGAAAGTGAATATTCCACTAATATTCCCATTTACATGTTGCCGTGCAAAATACGATGTTTTCCAGCAGTGGTGGACTTGTTGGACTGTGCAAACACAGCAACCCTCTTTCATTCCTTCAACCAGCTTTTTGAAAAGGTCAGCATAGCGATGTTAACGCATATCCAAAAACCTGTTAAAATCCAAGTCTTTGATAATGTTTAAAAGTGGCTGTGTTTCTCCTTCTTACCGGGTCTGCAGCCTTGCAAACTGTTGGCTGGTTGGTTTGTGTACAGCAACATATGCAACACACAGAGCTGACCATAGGCCGTAAACTGCTGTAAAAACCCAGATTGAGACGCATATTCCGAATGTGCTGTATACATGTCCAAAGAATGCCTCTAAAACACAAATAATACCAGCATATCGCACGTCTTAATCGGAAAAGGGCTATATTCAGAAAAAAGGCCTTCTTTGGAATATCCAAACGGAATATGCTGTTTACATGACCTGAATCAAATTTGGAATATTGTCATATTCAAAATAATAGTGGGAAATTGGTTTGCATGTACACTGTGAGGTGGAATGTTTTTTTCATTGACAAAGATCCTATCCGCCTTATCTTTGAATTACTTGATCAAAGCTTGTATGGAGGACAGACATAACCAGGGTCTTCTAGCTGCGCACGATTATATTTCAGTTAGCCACAGCCCTCTCCCACTTGAGGTCTATGGGATTTGTACATGGGGACCTCAAGCCTGACAATATTATATTTGGGGACCACCAGCAGCAGCCACTGTGAGTACATGATTGACTTTGGCCATGTATCTGCTGCTCAGCCTGGTTTCTCTCTGTGCAGACCACCTGGACGGAGCACCAGAGGTCATGCTGCACATTCCCTTTAATGAGGCCATCGATATGTAGTCTCTGGGCCTGGTAGCTGCAGAGCTGGCTACTGGGTACCCACTCTATCCTGGGGAAATGAACTACGACTATTACTTGTTCATAGTCCTTTGTATCAGCATTGGTCAGTTGGTTAAAACTCAAAACAGTTCTTGCTGAAATTTAATGAAAATAGCTAATGCGTCAACTGTTATATAGTGTCAATAAATAAAAGAGTAAGTAAATAAAAGGTATACATTTTCTACATTTTAAAAGCAAGATACGTGTGTGTGTATGGGTGAGGGGGGTGCACTTCTTTGATCTTTTCAGCATAGTCTATTGACCATGGATTATTGGATACTGAAGTGTTTTCACCAAGTTAGTTCATCCTCTATGAATAGCTTCCTGAATGGCCTACTTTAAAATGGCAGCTCTAACCAAGTGTCATTAGGCCTGATGAAAGCAAATTGATTTCAGTGGCAAGAGGATTTCCAGAGGAACAAGTGCCTCCATGAGATTATCTTAAACTCAGAGAGAACATGTTTTCTTTTTTTCTTTTTGGGCAAAGGTGCACAGATGGTGCTCCCTTCCCCTACAGTCCCTGTGAAGCTGTGAAAAAAGAGGACAGGAAATGATACTAAAATCGGGTCTTACTCGGAGTAATTGATCTGGCTTTATGAGAAGCTGCACTGTGATGTTGCAGTCGAGTAATTGGGACCTGTGGGTCAGTGATGCTAAGAAAAATTAGGTGAAAGGCTGATTAAAGCTGCGCAATACATATCTGGGGAATTACCAGGAAAGCAATAAAAACTGTTCAATAAGTGTTACCTTTCCAATGTTGATAGAATTACATGTTTAGATGAGGAAATATTTACGTGTCCTTATAGTTTAATGCATATACCAACACAATTTGGCAATGGATACCCAAATTTGCCAAGTCATACATGTATAGTGCTGTAAAACTATGTACCATGTACACATTTAACAAGATTGGAATGAATTAAAATTTCTTCTCAATCTCAAACTGTGCCCATGACAACAGCCTACAGCATCAAAATACCAAATATGACATGAAAGTGAAGTAGAACCAGACTCAAGAGTCTACAGCCATGCTAACTGCTTTGAGCTAGATGCTAGCCTCAGCATGCTAACATTCTTACAAAGATGTTAACATTTACTAATTAGCATTATACACAAAATACAGCTGAGGCTGATAGGAATGTCATCAGTTTTGCAGTTATTTAGACTTGGTCTCGCATTGCCAGACCTATCTCCACTGTGCTGTGTCAGTGCTGAAGTATGGTCTGGCTACACCCCTTTCTATTCTGGTATAGGGGGGGGGAAACGCTCTGGCTTGTTTGTATTTCTTTAAACTAATCCCAACTGTCCTGGGTGGCGCTAAGGGCTGTATGTTGCAGACTCTTGACTCTATCTTCTGAGTGTATCTGACTTGTTCAGCCATAAAGGTTGTAAACAGAATCTTAACTTTTCAAAACATAAAGTACACCTCTAGACTTTTGCAGTAAAGGAAAGATTTGTGTTGTTGAAGGTTGAAATCAATAAGATTCATCTGAGCAAGAAAAGTAAAAGAAAATACAAGAAACATCGAGGTATATCAATAAGAACAGCTTTAGACCAAAGCAGCTTATTTGACAGCATGATGGAGCAGTCTATGTTTTGCGATCGATTACGCTAATTAACTGTTTCACACAGCAGAGCTCTGTAAATATCTGCTGAACAACCAGTCAATAAAGACCTACCGTCTTACATTCTACATATTGCATTTGACTCCCGCACTGACTTAACAAACTTACAAATGCTTCACACTTGATTGATTGAGTCACTGTTATTAGAATTTGTCACATAAGTCATCACCACCAGACTGCATCGGTAGATTTCCGTAATTTGCTGGAGCAGGCCCTCTCATGATCTGATAGAGTAATAGTCTCATATGTAATTGCCATTTGACAAAGTGAGGCTGAGTCGGAAAAGGGACCAAGTTGTCTGTGGGCAAGGAAACGTGTGGAAACATAGGTTTTAAATGTATATATGTAATTACAGACAATAAGCAGATAGATAGATAGATAGATAGATAGATAGATAGATACATAGATAGATAGATAGATAGATAGATAGATAGATAGATAGATAGATAGATAGATAGATAGCACTTTATTGTCCGTATACACGGAAATTTGTCTTGCAATACAAGCTCCAACAATCACCAGAGTTGGTGGAGACCAAAACAAAGCTAAAAGAACAGTGAGTTGATAATGTAATTTTTTGGTGTTAACAGCTTTTTGTGCTGCCTACAATTTAAAAAATAAAATTCTGATTCCGTGAACTCCGTGAACCATCACCTTATCGTGGTGGAGAGGTTTGTGTGTCTCTGTGAACCTGAGGGCTGTGTTGTCTGGAGCTTTGTGCTCCTGGTAGGGTCTCCCAAGGCAAAGTGGTCTCAGGTGAGGGGCCAGACAAAGAATGGTTCAAAAACCCGAATGCAAAAGCTAAGCAGAGATGGAGTGACCCTGCCCGGAGGAAGCCCGGGGCCCCCGTCTGGAGCCAGGCCCAGACGGCGGGCTCGTCGGCGAAGCGCCTGGTGGCGGGTTTGCCACGGGCCCGGCCGGGCACAGCCCGAACAAGCTACGTGGCAACTCCCTCTCCATCCCATGGGCCCACCACCTGTGGGAGGAACCGTTGGGGTCGGGTGCGATGCCACATGGGTGGCAGTGAAGGTCAGGGGCCTCGACGGACCAGACCCGGGCGGCAGACGCTGGCTCTGGGGACGTGGAACGTCACCTCTCTGTGGGGAAGGAGCCGGAACTGGTGCGGGAGGTGGAGCGCTACCGGTTAGATCTGGTGGGGCTTACCTCACGCACAGTCTTGGTTCTGGAACCATACTCCTGGATAGGGGTGGACTCTTTTTTCTTCTCCGGAGTTGCCCAGGGTGTGAGGCGCCGGGCGGGTGTGGGGATACTCACAAGCCCCGGCTGAGCGCCGCTGTGTTGGAGTTTACCCGGTGGACGAGAGGGTCGCCTCCCCACGCCTGCGGGTTGTGGGGGAAAACTCTGACTGTTGTTTGTGCATATGCACCAAACAGGAGTTCGGAGTATTCAGCCTTCTTGGAGACCTTGACTGGAGTCCTGCATGGGGCTCCAGTGGGGACTCCATTGTTCTGCTGGGGGACTTCAACGCACACGTGGGCAATGATGGAGACACCTGGAGGCGTGATTGGGAGGAACGGCCTCCCTGATCTAAACCAGAGTGGGTGTTTGTTGTTGGACTTCTGTGCTAGTCATGGATTGTCTATAACGAACACCATGTTCGAACATAGGGATGCTCATAAGTGTACCTGGTACCAGAGCACCCTAGGCCAAGGTCAATGATCGATTTCATAAGCGTTTCATCTGATCTGAGGCCGTATGTTTTGGACACTCGGGTGAAGAGAGGGGCAGAGCTGTCAACCGATCACCATCTGGTGATGAGTTGGGTCAGAGGGTGGGGAAGACTCTGGACAGACCTGGTAAGCCCAAACGTGTAGTGCGGGTAAATTGGGAACGTCTGGAGGAGGCCCTGTCCAACAGACTTTCAACTCACACCTCCGCGGAGACTTTTCGTGCATCCCTGTGGAGGCTGGGGGCATTGAACCCGAGTGGACAATGTTCAAAGTTTCCATTGCTGAAGCTGCGGCGAGGAGCTGTGGTCTTAGGGTCTTAGGTGCCTCAAGGGGCGGTAACCCACGAACACCGTGGTGGACACCGGTGGTCAGGGAAGCCGTCCGACTGAAGAAGGAGTCTTTCCGGGATATGTTATCCCGGAGGACTCGGAGGCAGTTGCAGGGTACCGAAGGGCCCGAAGGGCTGCAGCCTCTGCCGTGAAAGAGGCAAAGCAGCGGGTGTGGGAGAAGTTTGGAGAAGACATGGAGAAGGACTTTCGGTCGGCACCAAAGTGCTTCTGGAAAACTGTTCGCCACCTCAGGAGGGGGGCGGGGAACCATCCAAGCTGTGTACAGTAAGGATGGGACACTGTTGACCTCAACTGAGGAGGTAATAGGGGCGGTGGAAGGAGCACTTTGAGGAACTCCTGAATCCGACTAAATCGCCCTCTATGTTAGAGGCAGAGCTGGAGGATAATGGGGGATTGTCGCCGATTTCCCAGGCGGAAGTCACTGATGTAGTCAAACAACTACACAGTGGCAAAGCCCCGGGATTGATGAGATCCGTCCAGAAATGCTCAAGGCTCTGGGTGTGGAGGGGCTGTCCTGGTTGACACGCCTTTTCAACATTGCGTGGAAGTCTGGGACGGTGCCAAAGGAGTGGCAGACTGGGGTGGTGGTTCCCCTTTTAAAAAGGGGGACCAGAGGGTGTGTGCCAATTATAGGGGTATCACACTTCTCAGCCTCCCTGGTAAAGTCTACTCCAAGGTGCTGGAAAGGAGGGTTCGGCCGATAGTCGAACCTCGGGTTGAGGAGGAACAATGCGGATTCCGTCCTGGTCGTGGAACAACGGACCAGCTCTTCACTCTCGCAAGGATCCTGGAGGGAGCCTGGGAGTATGCCCAACCGGGTCTACATGTGTTTTGTGGATTTGGAGAAGGCGTATGACCGGGTCCCCGGGAGATACTGTGGGAGGTGCTGCGGGAGTATGGGGTGAGGGGTCTCTTCTCAGGGCCATCCAATCTCTGTACAACCAAAGCGAGAGCTGTGTCCGGGTTCTCGGTAGTAAGTCGGACTCGTTTCAGGTGAGGGTTGGCCTCCGCCAGGGGCTGCGCTTTGTCACCAATCCTGTTTGTAGTATTTATGGACAGGATATCGAGGCGTAGTCGGGGTGGGGAGGGGTTGCAGTTTGGTGGGCTGGGGATCTCATCGCTGCTCTTTGCAGATGATGTGGTCCTGATGGCATCATCGGCCTGCGACCTTCAGCACTCACTGGATCGGTTCGCAACCGAGTGTGAAGCGGTTGGGATGAGGATCAGCACCTCTAAATCTGAGGCCATGGTTCTCAGCAGGAAACCGATGGAATGCCTTCTCCAGGTAGGGAATGAGTCCTTACCCCAAGTGAAGGAGTTCAAGTACCTTGGGGTTGTGTTCGCGAGTGAGGGGACAATGGAGCGGGAGATTGGTCGGAGAATCGGCGCAGCGGGTGCGGTATTGCATTCAATCTATCGCACCGTTGGACGACGAAAAGAGAGCTTAGCCAGAAGGCAAAGCTCTCGATCTACCGGTCAGTTTTCGTTCCTACCCTCACCTATGGTCATGAAGGCTGGGTCATGACCGAAAGAACGAGATCCAGGGTACAAGCGGCTGAAATGGGTTTCCTCAGGAGGGTGGCTGGCGTCTCCCTTAGAGATAGGGTGAGAAGCTCAGTCATCCGTGAGGAGCTCGGAGAGAGCCGCTGCTCCTTTGCGTCGAAGGAGCCAGTTGAGGTGGTTCGGGCATCTGGTAAGGATGCCCCCTGGGCGCCTCCCTAGGGAGGTGTTCCAGGCACGTCCAGCTGGGAGGAGGCCTCGGGGAAGACCCAGGACTAGGTGGAGGGATTATATCTCCAACCTGGCCTGGGAACGCCTCGGGATCCCCCAGTCGGAGCTGGTTAATGTTGCTCGGGAAAGGGAAGTTTGGGGTCCCCTGCTGGAACTGCTCCCCCCGCGACCCGACACCGGATAAGCGGACGAAGATGGATGGATGGATGGATTCTGATTCAAAGTCTAAATGTCTGTTTAAATTTAGGCCTATTTCTCGTCTAACATAGTTGACATTTCCCTGTACCACAACAGCTGATAAGTACAATTTTATCATAACCAACAGAGATGATGGCCAAAATTGAGAGCCAGATTGTCAAAGCACAATTTTTAAGCACAAACTGTCTTTATATTACAGTGACATTTGCCTAGAGCACAGTACCATTTACACTACAGTACAGTAACACTGACTTCTACAGTATAGAAGGAATTAATGTCCACAGTCAAGTTCCTTTTACATCAGTGCACATTCAAGGTGTCCTCCCATCTCTCCTCCTCTGCTTACTGTATTTTCATATTTTTCCTTTTCCCCAGCTGGTTGCCTCTAGTAACACCGAAGCCTCCCTGCAGGGCTCTTTATAATCATGTAATCCATCCATTCACTGGATGGAACCTCCTTAAATCCCCCTTATATTTACCCACATGTTCTCCTCAGGGTGTCGAGGCCAACTAATAAGCAATAAGCTACAGTGGAGCTAATGCTACGAATCCTCCAATCCTTCATCACTGATAGGGGAAAGACCTGAGGAAAGCCGTGGGGCAGAGCGATAGACATGGCTATTAACACTGGACCACCTCAACCGTGTGTGTGTACACACACACACACACACACACACACACACACACACACACACACACACACACACACACACACACACACTAAGGGCCCCCATAGACAACTTCTATCTCTAGGGTCCTGCTTTTCTCTCTCCCTACAGTATGAATCACAGGGCCTAAATTGTGTGTCAACACACAATCTAAATGCAAATGGTTAATCGTCTCTTCTGTAGCCCACTGCCCCCCTGGAATCAACGCACACCCCCAGCAGACAGTCATGCTGTTATTAGGTTAGTGAGGAAGCGATCACAGGTACGATCAAATAATTAAACCTGAATTTTAAAAGCCTCTATTGCTGTGCCTTGCTTCTAAATGGCCATGGGACTCTTTTGCTGCATGTTTGTGTATGCCTTGGCTCCAACTAGGGATGCTGTTTGTGCAAGTAGCATTATATTAAAAACTACATATTGGTATCTAAGGATATTTCATGTTGTATATAGTGATTATTTTTTGGGATTTTGTGTCTCTATTACTGCAGCATTATTACATAAAGGAGAATTGGGGTTTAGACTATTTAAAAAGGTATGTTAAGAAACTGATATGTTTTTGCATATGCAATACATGTTTGTGTTTGTCTTTCTTTCCATACTGGGAGAAAAGCTGAATTACATTTTAATGCTGGTGTGGGCATTTAACCTTCTCTGACACCAATATATTAGCTACTCTCCTTGTTCAATATAAGCACCAGGGAATAGATCCTCAGAGCCAGACCACCAATTGTTGGCGGGTATTTCTACACTGACTGGGAAAAGGAGTCCCATATCCTGGATCCTATGGTAATTATGAGGGCAGGGTGCTACAGCAGAAGCTGTTCTAGTGGGTTTAAAATTAAGTTGCAAACCCTAACCCTAAAACAGCTAGTTGATGCTCATTAAAAGTATTTTCCATTACATTGGATTGCAGCATGATGAATCCAACACTTATATTCTCAGGATTTTGGTAGATGTACCTTTACAGTGATGCCATGAATAATTCTGTGCAGTTCTCTCATTGAAATCCCTTTAGAGAGGATCTTTGAATATCATAACCATCTACTTCTGCAGTGTCTGACTTATAGCCTAAGAAGTTTCTTGTTAACACATGTAGCACTTCATGCTGTTGTTAACCTACATTTCTTCCAGACAATTTTTGACGCGTTGAAGGGTGGTGAAGTGTTATATTAATAAGGTATAGTGTGCAATTATGCAACAACAACAAAAAGAAAAACGGGGAGGAATCCCTTCTGAGCACTGAACTCAAACTTAAGGCTACAGTATTCACCTTATGGCTTACAGCCTTTCCTTTTTTGAATAATTCCTCACTTCCTGAATTAATTATTGCTTTCATGGTCTTACTGGGAGGAAAAAATACACATACACCAAGGGTGGGCTATCATAATGCTATTGTGTCAAAAAAAACAACCAATGTATTTATTTCAATGCTTCAGGCATTTGATGATGGGAAAACTGTTTTGGAAGCTGTATCAGCTTGTATCAAAGAAGCAGGGAGGCCACCACCTCCTGTGATAGTTTTTTTTTGCATTTAGGCATGAATCCCTAAAGACTATAAAAAGTGCTGGCTTAGTTGAGGAGCTACCAGAGAGAAAGAGAGACATACTGTAGAGCACAGGAAAAACAAACCGAATTGCTGCTGTAAAATTGCTGAAACGCCAAGCCATTAGGCTCCCAGCTGCTTTCTTCAAACAACTCAACGCCTCACAAAGACGACTAATTCACCTCCGGGCGCCGAAATTGTCTTCCAGTCAAGGCCCCGCCCTTTTTCGTGTACGGTACACATTCACGTGCTGAGCATCTGTCAAAATACATATTCTCCCTGCAGCATTCGCAGACACCTCCATCCAAGGACAAATCAATTAGAAGTGAAAGGCAGGCAGATGGTTTTGAAGGACGACGGTGCCTGCGCCTCAGGTGAGATAGATCGGATGGCAGCGAGCAACTGTCAAGTAGGACACTCGTCTGAGTGATTCCCCGATGTCATCGCCACGCACACATGCAACATCTCCCCGAGAGCCTCTGCCAATATCAGACACATGCCGCCACAAAGAGGCAGCTCGCAGCTTACTGTAGGATGCAAAAATCAACGCTGAGAGAGCGAGAGAAGAGTGAATATTTCATAGACATATTATCAAACTGAATTCTAGATTAGCATTCCTTCTAAACTACCCCAGGTGATGCTAAAGAGGCTCTGTGGAAACTGGGTTTGTGAATGTTTGTGCGCCGAGGGAGTGAAAAGGGGAGATCAGAATGTGAATAATTAAAAAAATATATATTCCAAAAATGCAGGAAAAAAAATCAAAAGCATTTTTGGTAATCCTGGATTTCAGCAGCAGCGTAAGATAATCTTTTTTTTTTGTTGATTGTATACTTACAAAGGGACAATACCTCAAAATGGCTAATTAGGTGATTTCCCAGCATCTTTTCATTCTACCTTCCGACTGATGAGATAACAAGCTAACTGAATTAGCCTAGCTGCTTATCTGCAGGTAACCAGGACAACCGTTTGGTTTGTTAATAATTGAGGTATGGAGGGAGCAGGTACAAAGGCAGCCATTTTTGAGAACCTGTGGCGAGGAATGATAGAGGACCTGGAAGCTGAGAGAAAGGCCTATCAGTTAAAAGACTCATTGTCTACTCAGCGATAATTAAGGCACACAAAGGCAAGAGGATACAGTACACATTGGCTAACATGGAGAGACAAAGCGCTATAGAAAAAGCAGCAAAGATGGGAAATCATTAATTATAAGATAAAAAGGAAACAACAACAGCAGCGGCAGCTAAGAAAAAGCACTTCAATAATGAAGGTGAAAAAAGGGCTGATTTAGCATGAATTCTGTCCACATCCTCTATATCTGCTGATGTTTGGCTGAATCTCATTAGTTATCAATATGTTAGCAATCTTAAATTTACATCTTATGGCCCATATGTTTTCTCTGGTTGTTTTTTTTATTTTTTATATTTCCTTCGATGCAGTATATTAACTCTGGCTGACGAGGGGTCCAATCATGGAAATGGACTCTGCATAACTGCCAAAACAAAGATCCTAATGCCTGCTAATTGAGATTCATGGCTTAAAATACCAATCAGATAAAGTGATTAAGTCTTAGCTTGTCCAGATCTTTAAATCACAGCTTCCCCTCCCAGCACATCACCCTCTCATAGTCCATGTCTCATCATTTCATTATTAATCTTTCTTTGTTTTGAAGCAGTGTTGCTCCCTTGAGAGCTCAGACTTGGCACAATTAGAAGATGTAATTATTCTTCCGCAGTGCTGTAAATCTAAACAATCTATATCTGTCCTCCGTCTTCAATAGGCTTGTATCATGCTGTACAGTGTTTTGAGCATGCATAATATCACAATGAAAAGAAATAACGTGCCAGCATTCAGCCAATTGCTAAATTTTTAATGGGTGTGGTGCTTCACAATTGTCAAAGTGCAGAGTGAAATTGAAATGAAGGAACCATTTACAGCTGGCAAAAGGGAAGAAACACTTCAGAAAATGAAAAAAAAACAAGGTAAGACGTTTTTGTGGAAACAAGTGTGTAGCCATTCCTAAGACAAATTCCTTTTTTAAATCAAAGATTCAAGATTCAAAATCTTTTATTAATCCCACAATGGGGAAATTCACACTGTCCATTACAAATCCCTTGTAATCCAACCCAACCTTATTCATTGTGTGTGTATATATATATATAAATATGCATATCATTGGATAGTGTATACAACAGTATGACCCTATAATGGATTGACAAAATGATAAAACTTTTGGACACGGGCTTTCCAAAGACGTATAAGTGTAATGTAATTGTTCCAAACAGAAAAAAATCTCTTTTAGTTCTTAAAGTGCTCTAAATGGAAATTGGAAAATTTAGCAAACTCCATCTGTTGATGAAGATCATGTGATGGGATTGAAACCTCCAGAACAGCTATGGACCTTGTGGTGAGATTATTTTGTCAACTGCTGTTTTCAAGGTGAACAATTAACTTAAAAGCTCAAAAGAAATTATGTTCTGCCTTATACATTAAAATATTCATTATGTGGTACAAGGAGACTGTCTCCCCTTAGAAACACCCACATACGTTTTTTTGTTCAAGCAGCAATTACGACTCATATTTACCTTTTTAGTGATGGCGCACCCTAGTCGCTGTAGTAATTATGACGGGAGCAAAGCAGAAAGTAAGATGGCAAAGTAAAAGAGCGCCAAATTTCACGGAAGGAGGTAGGTTGGTGGTGGCGTAGGAGTTCACAGAAGGCACAAAAGCTTGGAACTGTTTACCCACTGAACTGAAAGGAGAGTCAAACTGGGTCCTTTTCAAACACAAACTCAAAGACTTTTTAATCATAGGTCAAGCATGTGACCACTGACTCTCGGCTATGTTGTTATTGTGTAATAGTGTTTTAATATGTTGATTTTTAACTATGTATTGTTGAATTTAATGTAAAGGCCCACTAGGGACGGACATTGAGAATTAGCTTTGGCTAAAATGTTGTAGTATGTAACATGAGCTTATGTAACATACTTGTCCTTATTCAAATAAACTTAAAAGTAAAAAAAGTATGTGAGGCTGTATTTAGGCACACCGGTGCTTTAGGATAAATGCTAACAACATGCTAAAGTGGGCAGAATGACAATGATAACATACTGATGTTAAGTTGGTATCATGTTTACCATATTTACCATCTTGTTAGCATGCTAACATCTGCTAATAACCACTAACACAAATTACAGCAGAGGTTGACGGGAATGTTTTAGGTCATAAACCAAAGTACAGTTTCGCAAGATGTCCCTCATATTTTGTACATTCAGTGTATTTTATAGATGTTAACTATTGGCTCAAGTTTGTTTCTTTTATTTGCCAGAGTAGTCGCCATTAGATGATGAAAACATGTCGGCAGATGAAAATCAGTCTGTATCATTACCAGGAAGGGGAAATGACCTTGCCCTGCAGTGACAGCTTAATCACTGTTGACCAATATTGAGAGCCTGAATCTCCGGTGATCCAAATTTAAAGCTTTAATCAGCATTGGCCAATATAACTGACAGTAAGCCTGCCGGCCTGCCAACTGAAATAGTGGTCACATCTACAAAGACTGTGTCTTTTTATGATGGCATTGAATCAAAAATGAATTAAGCACTTTGCAAACACAACATTACTGTGATGAGCTCTGGGTAAATTATGATCAGATATTGTCATCATACTGCATACATGGATCATTTTAGTTGCCATCTGTTTTTACTGCTCCCCGGTGAACAAAGAAATGGAGTTTTTTTTTTTTTTAAAGTTAACAGTACTGACAGTAAGTAAGTCTTCCCCCAGCTGTCGAGTGTGAGTTCATATATGCGGCTCAATCAGATGATATAATAATCTCTAAGTCAAAATCTCTGTGCTTTTTCATTTCCAATTCATTATATCCATAAATGCATCTCGGGCCAGCTGCGCTATTTAAGACGTGAGAGGTTTTTTTTTGCTCCAAAATGTTAATTAAACCATAAATTGAATCTGGCCATGAAAAAAGCAACGGCCCATATCTATGATCGGTATTGGAGAAATGGAGTTCACTGAAGAAGGGAGGGGTCCATTCATCTTGACTTTGAAGAGCATTAGGCCGATGGTTGAGCACAGTCCATCCCTCACACACACACACACACACACACACACACACACACACACACACACACACACACACACACTTACAGGGAATGTTCCATTGGACGTTAAATTAATTTCCCATTTCGAGCCATTAACCTCTTAATGAATGAGTCCTTAGAAAGTGGAATCATTCCATTGGACGGTATTCAGGGCGTCAATTTCACTTGTATTTCACCATCAGAGTATCAGCACGTAAAGATTTGGAAGACATCACGCTGTGCCACGTCCTTGACTGCAGTCTGACTGTTTAAAATGCCTGAGACCTCTCCACGAATTGACACTCCATCTTCAAGACCCACATGTGTCTTTGTTACCCCTGTCTTTCTGCAAGTGTGTCTCCACGTCCATGCTCTCAAAAGCGTGAGCCAAAGCGGGGGTGATCTGAGCGACAGGCTCGGATCTGCTGCTTACGTAAACTGTCAGCACTGAGGACTCTGTGTATTCCCAGATCAAAGTGAGGCCTGTCTAAGCAGCTGAAGTGTCCTTAATATGTTCGCTCCAGCAGGAGGATCCCCAGGCTGGTTCAGGCTGCCTCACTGCTGCTGGTTCGTGACTTGGGAAAAGAGATGTTTTTTCTCTGTAAGGCACAGTATAAGGACCTTGAAAAAGTAAATAGGTAAATCGTGGGCTTCTGTGCATTGTTAAAAGTAAAAGTGTGAGAATTGTAATTGTGAAATGAATCGGAGATGCTCTTCCTAATAATAACAATTTACAAGACTCAGATTGATCCCCCAACCTCACCCTAGTAATTTACACAGTTCCTTACTAGAAATATAGGCACAGAAAGATAAGAATGTGAATATGAGATGTATCAACAGCATATACAGCAAAAAAGTATAGGTATGGTAGGTTTAAAAATAAAAAAAGTTAGAGCAATTCCACTTGAATAGCTAAAAACCAATACAATCACATAGTAACCAGTATCCTGCACCTTATTCATTTTTTTATTCATTTATCAGAGACGTAGCTACCAGTAAGGACACAAAGACATTTCCTGTCTCTGGGAATTTGGGGACTTTAATGACTTGAGGGGAGCTTACATTAAAACAGTTAACTTGAATTACACATTGGGAGTTAAATAATAATAATAATATTAATAAATACATTTTAAAAAAGCGAAAAAGCTTTAGTGGAATTATATTTTATGTATGTATTTTAAAAGTTAAATGAATATATATGTTTAAAAAAAAGAAGATTATACAGATGTTTTCAGGGGGATTTGGACTCATGCCCTTAGTGCTTCTAAAATCCTGGCTATGGCCCTGTTTACTAAGAATGTATTTTTTTTATTTGTAATTGTATATAGCATATTTCAACTATGTTTGCATTCATTTTACCATGTGAATCAAACATATTGGGCCATTCAGTTTAGGATCAATAAAGTGCTGTGTTATCTTACAAAAGAGGAGGTAGGGTTTCAGTTGTCTCTCAGGAATTCGTTGACAGGAGACATCACTGTTAGCTTAGTCTTTGTCTTTCTTCGCTGCCTTGCAGCATTTCAGTATTGACCTTTTATTTCACATCTCCTTCTTTCTCCCTTTCCCTCCCCCGACAGTATGAATCTATCTTTGAGGTAGATAATCATGAGTTTTCCCAATTACATCCTTTTCTCTATGTCCCTTCGTTAGGAGACCTCGTTAGTCCCGTGTGATGCTATCAGTGATTGATCACAACCATCAGCCTCATATCCTGTCTCACATCCTCCGCCCGGAACATCAAGAGCGCTGAGCCTGATAAACATCACTGATAAACTCTGAATGCATTTGATTACAGCGACTCGGAGCCCTGCCAAGATGCCTAACCATTAGTCGTTCTGCATTTTACTCATTGACATAATTTAGGAGCCACAAAGCAGTCGGTGGTGGAGCGTATGTGATGGCATATCATCTTCATGCGTCACTGCCTTTACCTGCCGAAATAATAAAGCTGTTAACAAATTGAGAGACAATGGAGCATTTAGAGTCCTCCACTTAGTCACATCACTAAACCATGGTATTTGTTTATGCGTGTGTTTTTGTACTTGCGCAAGCCCTAATGGCACACTTTAACCTGTCCATCACATAACATAACGGGGCTTTAATTAACGTAGTGGGTCCTTATCGTCATGGGAACAGATGTGATAGGTGTTACTGACGTATTTTGCCACCTTGAAAGGTTTGAGAATCCTATAGTGTGAAACACTGTATGCACAGACACACACCATCAATGTGTAGCAGACATTTAGCTATTGTCTTAACAGAGCTTAAGAGCCTTACATGTGTGGTTCAAGCAGGTGCTCACTATAAAATGGACCCAGGCGTAAATTAACACACCAGGAAGCTGCCAGAACAAGATTCACCAGGGTGTCATTTGGACAAGTGAACAACAAGTAGTTGGAGGTGCAATGCGCTGTACGATTTTCATATTTTATAACAGAAAGTGAGCTTTCTTATAATGTGATGTGTTCACACTGCATAATCTTTATTTACTAGATTTGACTCAAAAACATTCCCTCTTTCCTGGCACAGCTTTACTTGGCACGTATCTATTATAGCCTACATGAAAACATGGTTATTATATATTTTCCTTGCATCTATGCCATTGGCTAAATATAATTATAGTGATCTGATGAGTTATCCACATTTTTCTTCTACTTGTTATAAACTGCTTTAGATAACATTTTTAAAATCTATTCTTTGTTCACAGAAGCTGAAACTACATGGCTCAATTTAAAGCCACTTCCCAAGCTCTGTTTTTGCAAATAATACAAAGGAAAACAACAGGATTCAACGGCAACTCTCTCAGTTAGAGACTATAGGATTAGACTGGGTGAATTAAGAGTCATAGTTCAGTGAGAGCTAAGAATGAAAGGGACAATTAAGATTGCAGTTTCCAGGGTTTCTAAACTAAGCTGTGAAGGCTGTCGCTGACTCTTGTAGGCTAGTGTGTTCTATTTACCTCAGAACTCGGAAGCCAGAGCTGAGAATGACGTCATACCAGAGTTGAATAAGGTTTAATTTACAAGTTGGATTTTTAATCTAGCCAGGTTAGCCATTGTTAGCAATACCAGTTGATTACAATGCATTAAGTGTTTTTTTTTTTATGTTTTATGCATACAAACAGCCTATCAACATGTCCACAGATAGTTGGACAACTGGTGTTACTACAGCTTTCTCCACTGTTGATGCACGGGGCATCCAGGTTGGATTGTGAGCTCGGGTACTCGGAGGTTGTCCAAGTTCCGAGCTCGGAAATCCGATGTAAGGGGGCATGTTTCCGACTTTGACCTCAGAAAATCCAACTTCTGAGTACTTCACGCACTATAACTACCTGTGATGGCAGATTTTGAGGAAATGTTGATTTTTATGCTAGTTCAGGTAGCTAACATTGCTAACAAAAGAGCTAATGGATTTTGCTGTTTTGGTGTTGGCTACGCCCACAATAGCCTTTGTACTGTCAGTTGAAACTTAACATTTCATTGTCCTCTTCCTTGGGGACACTAGATCATATTAAAGGTGCTCTAAGCGATGTCACGCGTTTTTTAGGCTACAACATTTTTTTTGTCACATACAGCAAACATCTCCTCACTATCCGCGAGCTGCCTGTCCACTGAACACACTGTAAAAAAAACGTGGTCAGCCCAGGCTCCACAAACGGCAACACAAACAAACTGCGCCAGCCTGCCCCACGAAACATAAACAGTGTTCCAGCCAATAACCGACAAGAAGGATTTGGTGGTGGAGGTTGTTGGGGAGTTAGTGCGAGGAAGGGAGGGGGAGGGGACGGGATGAGGAGGAGGGAGGGGTGAGCTTGTTTGACAATAGTAACCCCAGGCAAAAGTGGCCCAAATCAAATTTTTTGGGGTCAAGTGACCAGGTCAGACTTCTTCAGAAGTAGTGTGAATGAAAACCGGCCGCTGATTGGACGAACGCGTCACATGGGTTTGTTTTCTCCGGAAATTCAAAGCCCGACTGTCATGGCGGCCATTCAGAATACGATCTCATATTGTACTAAAATAGTTCACTGAAACATGTTTCTGAAAACATTTTAAGCAAGAAATAGGCCTTGCAGTTGCTGAATCTGTCTTCATTTCAGCTCGACAAAGGTCAGTTTAAAAGATTTTCGTTAGATTTTGAGACTCTATTCACCTCATTCCGCTCCCCATTTCCGGGTGAGTCCCGACGGCCCTGCCGCCGACCGAACATGTCAGGTCGGCCAAAATGAACGCCGACAGACCCTCAGACGGACGACGGCACGGGACACACCGAACAGATTTGAGTCACTGACCTCGCCAGACTGTCCCACGGCCGATAATCGGCCTGATGTGTCAGCGCCCTAAAACGCACGCGCAAGTCAGAGGGTCGCCCCGTGGCGCAATGAAAGTGAGGGCCGGCGCGCGCCGGTTGAGGTGGGATCCGACGGTGTGGGCGAAAATGGGCCAGTGGTGCGCACGACCCCGAGGAGGTGGAGCATGAGCACGTGCGAGGGCAAAGCCAGAGGAAACTCTGGTGGAGGTCCGTAGCAGTCCTGACGTGCAAATCGGTCATCCAGTCACACAGACCCACAAAAGGCCAAAATAGCCGATTTGTCTCTCATTCTCTCCATTCTTCTCCTCCTCAGCACCTGCTCATTAATATTATGGCTGCCATTACACAAACATTTTGAAATAAAAGCGAAAATGCTTACTTCCTCCATAACCTCCCTAACTTTAGTGCAACAGCGTGCTGCGTCTGAAGTCATTGTTATTGTTCTTTTGCACATGCAGGTCAGTTCGAAACCGCAAACAGTTCACACTGGAATCTGATATAGGCCACATTTTAAAAGGTAATGTGAACAGCCAAACAAAAAATCTGGTCTGAGCAAAAAATCAGAATTAGGCATTAAGACTTGCAGTGTGAACCTAGCTTTAAGTAATATTCACAGTTTTTGTCACAAGTAGCATTGCCAAGCAATGTTTTTATAAACCGGTCCCCATTGAGTTTCTACCTTATCCACACAGCACTTGAGTGTAGTGTTGTTTGATGTTGTTATTGTATGTGATGTTCTGTAAAGTTAATTAAATATCCTTTTTCAACCGTTTTTGTCAAGCACCGCCTGTGTGGACAGATATTTAAGCAAACTGGAGTCCAAATTTTCTTTGCCACTCTCCACTCACTCTCTGCTCACGCGAGAGAAACCCCACTTTTTTGGCTCCATAACTAGGCTTAAAATGTTGAAGAGTTTAACAACGTAGTAAATATGCCGCTTTTGCCACGGCAGCGGCATCTAAGCTGATCCAGGACACACACACAATAGACACCGTAGCGCCAAAATGAGTGTGCACACAAACACACCTGCTTAGGTGCATATTCAGTACATGTATACCCAGGCTGAGAAGACACATACAGACACAGTTCCTGTTTCACACACACAAATATATGCACACAGACAATAGCCTGCAACTCCCCTTCAGCCTGGCAGGTAATTGCTGTCTATGGGGGGACAGGTGCTTTTACAATAGAGCGCCAGTGTCCAGGCAGGCTCTATTCACTGCCACTGTAATTACCTAATTGAAAAGCTCACAGGGGAAAGGGAGAGAGAGTGTGTGTGTGTGTGTGTGTGTGTGTGTGTCTGTGGAGAGTGGGGTAAAAAAGAGAGGAGAAAAGATAAGCTCTGGTTTTTTGGAATACAATATAGCTATAGACACTCCACACAACACACACATGACTTACATATTCATACACACACATGCCTTGAGAAAATATTCACATGGCCACACACATACACACATGCTCATGCACGCATGTGCTCCGTATTTTCTGAATCGGACCACTATGGGGGTAAACATTGCCAAGCTGTGATTGAGGGAGGAAGGAAGGAGGGAGTAGTAATGGGAAAGCTATTGTTGTGCAATGAGGATGCAGCAGGAAGAAGAGGAGGGTCAGGGTATGTTGGGATATAAAAGCGGCATGGTCACTCTCATTTCTGATGTCAGCCCCTCGATCTCAGTGCCCCCTCTGCTTCGGCTTTAAGTTATATGGGATCTATAGACCGGGGAGAGCAGATGGTGTGTGTGTGTGTATGCATTTCCTGTGTAAATGTGTATTGCGCATAAAAATGTGCAATTTTGTGTTCCCATCCTGCTGACATTCTCTGCAAAAAATGTAAGGAATATTTTGTATTGTAGACTATTGAAATAAACCTCTGCTATTCTGTGTTTACTGCAGCCTGTTACGTTACATCACATCAATGCAAAGAGTCCAAGATCTTAAAGGGATAGTTAAACATTTTGGGAAATACTCTTACTGGTATTCGCTTACTTGCAGAGCTAGATGAGAAGATTGAGACCACTCTTATGTTTGTACAGTGAATATGCTGGTTAGCTTGGCTTAGCATAAAAACCGGAAGCAGGGGAAAACAGCTAGCCTGGCTCTGTCCAAAGGTTAAAAAAAAATTCTAGCACACCTCTAAAGTTAACCATTTCCCACGATATAGCTTGTTGGTTTAAAACGGACAAAATCTGAAGTGTAAAAGTTGTGTCCTTTTGCTAACCAGCTGCTACCTGTAGCCTTGTATTTAACAGAAATGAGAGTGGTGTTGATCTTCCCGAGCTAGCTCGAAACAGCTAGCCTGGTAGTGTTTAATTAATACATTTGTTTCATCTATACAAAAGGAAATTCCAATTAAGCTAAATTAGATTAATTGGAATTAGGCTGCTGGTGGTAGCTTCATATGTACCATGCAAACAGAGTGGTGTCGAGCTTTGAAAAAGCTAATAAGCCCAATGTCAAACTTTTCTTTTAAAAAGAGAATACGGAGCTGTGTGCCTTTTTTATATTTATATGGCAAATCCAGGTGCTTAAACCACTTCAAAACCCTTCCTGAACATCCTATTTTGTTGCGAGCAGTAACTAAACAACCTCCTATGCTTGAAAAGACAACAGCGTCTCGTTATTGTCCTTGGATGCGTTTGTATTACCGTAGCAGCCTTGTTTTGGGCTCTTATGTGTGCCTACAGTCTAGTACAAAGTGAAGGAACTCATATCCCCAAGGCTAGCATTTCTAAGTAGGCACAGACTCACACTGGCGTTTTAGAAATCGTCGAGGTGAGAAAGTCTGCAACACAATCTTTCTTTGAAAACACTCTGTTGCCATTTCTTTAAAAAGAAAAACAAAGAAGATATGAGCATGTTTGATGAGCACATTGGGTATTTTTGTATTCACAGTGTGGTTTGTCTTTGAAAGTTTGAGTGCCCTGATGGGTGCAGAAAAAAAAGATCAAGCATGAGAAACTAGGTCAGACACTGAGGAGGATTTTAAAGGTTCTTGTAGAAATAATGTGGAAAGATGGGAATTTAGGAACACAAGAAGAAAGGCAAGACATGGGCAGGGTAAAATAAAAGGCTGAAAAGGGAGAAGGGAAGGAACATGCATTTAAAGATAAGGACAAAAACAAGGACCGCATTAGGCACACAGCCTGATAATAGTTGGATATTCCTGAGTGCTTGCCTCCCTTGAAAGCAGCCAGAGAGCTGGAAAGAAACATCCTTTGGCTTGGCTGCGTGGCATTTGCCGTGTCGAGTCTGACAAACACACAGAGAAAATGAGCTGGGAAGTAACAAATCTGCTGAAATACACATCACTCTCTCTCTCTCTCTCTCTCTCTCTCTCTCTCTCTCTCTCTCTCTCTCTCTCTCTCTCTCTCTCTTCATATGACGTACCCGGTGAATCACCGAAGCAGATTCAGTGTCAGTGTGAGCAAATATGTCATATTCCATCTCACTGGGCATCAAATGTACCCTGGAGTCACACACATGTAAATAAGAAGCTCAGAACATGACATTCTGTTTGTAGGGAACGTTAAGGCCTGTGTGCCTCTGTCTCTCCTCTCCTACAGCAGTGATATGTAGACCCTATTACAACATGTAAATGACCCCCTACTGTGCAATAGAGAAGTATATATGACATACAGTACATGCTCAGATATGTGGAGCAGAAGTTGCATAAAGTATAAGAGTGTGTGTGTGTGTGATGCCTCTCAACCCACATACCTCTGCTCGAGTTGTAGGTGTTTGAACATGTATGCATTATGCATCCATATACTGTATATGATTTAAGCTGTCAGAATTAGACAGATGCTGTGTTGTCTTATATGACAAGTCACATAAATAAGAGGAACTTCTACTTTAGATCAAAGCGTACACTTTCTATAAATGACACATATTTTCAAGCAAAGCCAATGCTCAAAGAGTTATCACTTTCTAATAAGGCATACATATAAAGGATTTTTATTTTTAACTTGTGCTTTATTAATGGTTAATGAATCATTTATTAAGACTTTATAGACCAGAAATTATAACCATATTTGGGCTACAATGTTTGAGCACATCAGATTTCTTTTTTCTTTTTCTTTTTTTTAGCTTTCTTCAAACTGGATGCCTCTGCATTTAGAATCACAGAGGAAATGTAACAAGTGTTGATGGATCAGCAGCAAAGCTTCCCCCTTGACCAGTTAAAAAGATGAGTGTAGATTTCTTATGCTGCACTTATCTACCTCTTAAGGTTCTTGTGGCATTTATCGATTTCAGATTTTCTTTTCAGTGGTTGTTTACCCTATTTGATCAATGAATACAGTTTGTTATTAGCCCACTATTTATTCAGTGCTACACTTTACGTCATCCAAATGATGTATGCAAAATACCTGCAATATCATGTTTGTTTCTCTAGAAATCTCTCTGTTGCTGTTAGCTTTTGATGATCCCATTTATAGTTCCAACTGTGTTTTCAGGAAAGCAATAACCAAAAGATGGAGCTCTGAAGCAACAGAGTTCCCTAATTGCTATATTGGCTATGACAGCCTTCTTATTTTCTTTCATCACTAACACACTCCGTCAGCCTTTTCTCTGTCCTTCCACTATGCACTCATCTCTCCTCTTCAACATTTTGTGCTGTAACAATAGAGTATGGGCGACCTTACCTGGATTTAAAAATAATTATCTTTTTCTCTTTTTCTCCATCATAAACACACTCTCACACTTAATTACTCTGTGATGTGGCCATTTTCCCCTCATCTCTCCCACTCTAACCCCAGTCTAAATGCTGGAGGTCACATTTTTATTTTAAATAGTTTCTGTTCCCGCTACGATGGCACAAAAGATATAAACCTAGAGTTATTTATTACGATATAAAACATGTAGTTTCAGGAAAATGAAACCTTGGAGGATGGACTATATTGATTTTTTTCAACGTGGTGCTTAATCCAAGCCATTGTCTCCCTCTCCCTGGGGACCTTGCTTGTTACATGTTGCATTTAAGCACACAGGTCAATACAGGTAATTGATAAGCTCTCATACAGATATATAGTGATGAATGAAGGATATTTCTGGTGCAATGAATCAAACTACCTCCAGAGCCATAAATGACTGGCGGTTGTATCCCCCACCTAATGGGAATAAGCATAAACTCGTTCTCCATAGTCAATGCCATACAGTGTCACAAACAAGCACCTATACAGCTGCGTTATTGGTCCATCACTTACACTTTATGAGCACCTCAGAGCTGAAGCAGAAATGGTGGAGCACCTTCAGTGACCTAGTCATAGATTATTGGCAAGTCCATTGATCTGCCCAATGAGGCAATAGAAACACAGCATCAATCTGCTTCAAGCTAGATATTTATAGAATAAACTAACAAAGATGCCTTAGGTTGGTAAAAAGAGATACATCGAATATAAAGTCTTGAAAATATATCAAGTTAAACTCGAAAATGCATGCAAATGCTGAATAGCTAAATTGCTAAAGCTAAACTGGATTAATAGCTTAAATCCTTAAGAAGTTGAAGTAGTGAGAATAGTTGGAAAAGTGGGAATGGTTTTAATTAATATGAATTTCATTGACAAGTTGAATAACACCACTAATGTAAAAAAAAGATGTGGAATAATTAATTAATCAATTCGTTGTCAACTAATCAGAAATTTGATTTCCTCAGAAAACCCACAAGTGTGCATGGTTTGTGTTATTATGGATCCCAGAGCAGTTCTAGGCAAGTCCCGCCCTACGTTGAAAAAAAGTTACTCACGCAATACACACCCATTATAATCGATGAAAAACACTAAACTTAAACAGCTTTTTCACAAAAAAAATGTAAAAGATATCAAACTGAAAAATAGCTAAATATTTTGTGAATGGTTTAAAGTTTGTCTGGCATCTGTAGTTGAAAGTATGAAGGAGCTAGAACTTTTGAAGTGGAAGAGGATTTGAAGGATATGAAGCCTGCTCTCATTGACTTTAATGTTAAAATAAAATGTTTAAAAGTTTAATATTTCAGAAAGTATAACACAGAACAAAAGCTGAAGAAGTCCCATAATCAAAAAACGTACGGAAGAAGCAGAATAATAAAGAAAAGAATAACAATACTGTGAATGCTGTTGAATCAGCATTCACACAATGATAGCAACACTGATTATTTTTTGTTTATAGCTTCCCCCTTATAATTACTACTTCATCATAAATTGTATTTATTTCTTATCTTTTTAAATATCCTTCATCCTTAAGCACTAGTGGACCTATCAAAAAATGCTACCCTCTGGTGGTTAAACAGGACACACGCTGTACGAATTCCACAACACTGACATGATCTTTAATGTAAAAAAACAACACAAAACATGATATAAAAAAGTAAACATGTCACAAATGATATCCTCACACCAACACAAGCACTGATAACATTTTGATTTCACCCCGTAGTGTTAAAAAAATACATTCAATGGCACAAAATCCATAATTATAGTAATAAAAAGAATGCTTTGGCATAAGGAGAGGAACTTGTAGCTTATTCACATGTTCAATAGCAATTTCTCTGCATTATGTATGCTGGCTGTACAGTGTATCATAAACTAACCTAATAGGATTTTTAGCATATCTGCAAAACATATCCTTTAAAAAAAAATACATAGCATCTAATTATTTAGCAATGTGCCAGAAACATTCCTGTTCAAAGCAACATAAGGAAATGTATGAACTTTATTAGAAACAAAAACAAAAGTGTAGACTGACATCACACATAAAAATGACCTATGACAATGTGAATCGCCACATTTTGCTTGTTCTATTTCGGGTCAAGGTTACCTGTGTTACCAATAAAATTACACAGAATAGGACAAACTTTAATCAGGAAAACAGTACTCTGATAGAGATCCTTGTGCTCCACCCCTGCCACAGTAGAAAATCACATTGGAAGAATTATTCCACACATATGAAGAACTGTTCCATACAGTGATTACGTACATACTCACTTTACAAACTCAGAAATTATTATTATAATTACTATATTTCATGCATGTTCTCTGAAATGACTTTTCTTCCATCTTGTTGGTACTGAAGTGGTTTCTAAAGTTTGGAAAAGTGGTCCAGTGCATACATCTCAAAATAGGCCCTGTTAAAAGCCTTTTTCCAAGTCTGATATTATTATCGTTTGTCTCTTTTAATAAGAGTGATTAACAAGGTTCATTTAAATTCTCCAATATGGAAAGTCAAGAACCACCTTTAGTCAGTAACCAAGGGCACTGAAAGGAGAACAAATGTTACATGGAAGAGACTAAAAGCTTGCTGGTATTTTTAAAATAAAAATATTTGTCAGTCAAATATAAAATGTTCGGAAAGTCTGTAATAGAAACACCTGGAGAAAAAATCCATGTGTCCATCTGTAGTAAATATTTTTCTCTTCTAAGTTCGGTACTTTGCTACAAGGCCAATTGGCCTTTGCAACATTTACAGTAGATTTCAGGCATTTACATCACGCTCTTATCTAGAGCAACTTACAAGAGGTGAGCAAGTATTAGTCTCAGTTTGAGACAATCCTAACTGTTATAAGGCCCTGACACACCAAGGAGGTCGTCGTCGACGTACAACGAGATACATACCTACTTGTATAGCTATATTTATTTCAACATAAACATGTCTTTTAAAAGATCTACATACCTACACATAAAATAATAAAATAATGTCCTATAACATAAAACTTAATATAAAGACAGCAGACCTCTCTCCCCCTGCACTGTGGTTGGTGCTAGACTGAGAACTGAGCCCCCTAGCAAGCAAGCTAACCAGCCAGCCCTGGCCGGCCACTACATTAGTAAAATGTAACAAATTAATGTTTCATTCACACATTCTTGTCGCGTAGGAAAGGACATTGCTATCGCCAGATGAGTGACAACTGTTGGGTGGAATAAGCAAGCTAACGTTAGCTAACTAGCTGGTGGACCGCAGTGTGCCGCCCGGTCTCTCCTCTTCCGCATAGTGCATGAATTGATTTTGTATGTGTGTAAAAGAAGTTGTCTGTCGCAGATGTTCTCAGCTGACCTGGGACAGTCACAGGCTCTTGTCAACAACTGGAAAACAACACAGCAGGTCAAACTAACTCATTGTAAACGTGGCAGGGCAGGTTATCTGAGAGCAGCCTGGGACCAATAACATATGATGTAGCGCTTGGCATGATGTTTGTTAGACACTATAAAAACTGAGCTTGACCATTATTCTACTATTATTCTCCAGGAATAAACAAAAAATCTTGGAAACCTCCTCCTTGAGCACTTTTCTGCTTCTACATATTGGCGATGCGAGCAGGATTCTGAGAGGCTGACTGTTTCTCACTTGGCAAATAATGTGCAGCGGCTGCATACTAGGTAACAAGTCTTTTGATCCTCAATTCTTTGTGCGTCCGTTGCCAAGTCACACACTCCAAAGTAGTCTTTGCAGTGTGTTCAAGTGCAACTTTTTGGCCAAGACACAGGAGACGTGAGGCGCTGCCACAGTTGGGCTTTACCTCGCCACTAGTTCTTTGCCGTCTGCTTGGTGTGTCCGCACCTTTATGGAGCAGATATTCACCAAAATGATGTAAAAGCTCCACTCATTGGTTTCCACAAAGTAGTCTATGCATTTTTGGACAACTCGTGTTAATTGTTATTGAACAGTTTGCCAGGTAAAAACATGTTCAGAGAGCTGTAGTGGTTAAATCCCTGCTGGGGGTTTAGTTTCTTGTTCAAGTACAAGTCTGTACTGCCGGACAAGATAAAGTCTCTCAGAGTCTCTACTTTTGGCCTCCGTCCCATCATTGTGATTCAGTTTTGTCACCGTCCACGTGGGGCCTTTCTGTTGATGTTTGCCAGGCTGTGTGCCAGTCTCTTGGTAAGGAGCGCGTGGGATTTACCACAATAAGTGTGTGTCGTCTTCAACAGCTCCTCTTCTAGTGGATCCAACAAAGAAGTCACTGGGTCTGTGCCAAAAGAGTACTGGAACGATAAAACAATTCATTGGTTGGATTTGGTGTGATGTATTGTATTGTTTGCTCCGATGATCTAAAGATAAATTCCAAAGCACTTTTCTATTAATTCAAAGAATAAGATCCCTTCAATTTAAATGTATTGATCCTACATGTTGAGACATTCAGTAAACAAAAAGCACACGATGACGAGGACATTTTAAATCAAGGAATTGTACTGAATATAAAGGCAGACTCGTAAGATGACTTGTACTCCCCTGTTTCTTCAAAGAGCTGAAATACGGGGATGGTGTTTGTCTGGAGGGTAGGAGGAGTGGGCTTGGAAACTTAAAGTGAGCAGGCTGAAATCCCAAACTACTATCAAAACTCCCCGAGGACAGCTCTTAGCCTCCTACTGTTCCAGTGGAATTGATCAGATTCCCTCAGTAAGTAAGCAAAGTGGTGCTTTGGGCAGCATTTGGGCTTGGAGGATATCTTTCCCTGGATAAATTAAAAACTAAATCTGCAAGGCATGCTGAGATCAGAAGGGAATCCACATCTAATCTGATTGGTCAGCCGGGCAAAACATAAAGCAGCCCACATGGTTGGAGTCAGTTTTATGCTATAGGCTTACCGTCCAGCGATAACCAGGGATTACAGTAGAAATTTCTGTCTTCCCAATAATGAAGGAGTCTTTACAATGCTCTGAGGAAATCAAAGGGGAATTACCATTTTTTATGCGGCTCATTTGCTTGCGGTTCGGTCTCTGATATTGGGTCACAAAGAGAATGGCGTTTTTTTATGAGCACATACAACACACACACACACACACGCCTGCCCGCCGGTCATAAAGTTGCATTTACAGTTGGTGTATTGATTTTGTGTGGCTGATGGGGCACTGTTGGTGTGCAGACTCCAACTCTAAATGTACCACTGGCTGTAAAAATTTAACTGCTGCACGCTGGGCTCAGCTTTTTTGCAGCGGAGGGAGAGAAGGAGGAGATGCTTTATGACAGACAGATCGCTGTGGTCTGTTTTAGACACAGACAGGCAGACAGACAGGGAGGAGCACTGCTGTTTGTATTCCCATTTCTTTGTGTGAGGATTCAGGACACTGATTTATGTACATTTGTCTCCAGTTTACTGAGAATAATAGCTGCTATGATAAAAACAACTACATTTAGCAGTATAATTAATCACTACATAACAATAGAGAGATATAGGGCTTTTAAATTAACAACAATTTTGATGAACAATTAATTATTTAAGTCATTTATCAAGCAAAAATGACAACCATTCACTGGTCCCAGTCTCTCATATGTGAGGATTTGCTGCTTTTCTTTATTTTAAATAATTATAACGTTAATGTGTTTGGGTGTTGGACTGTTGGTCGGACAAAATAAGCAATTTTATGATCTTTCATGGGGCTCTGAGGCATTTTTATTTCACTATTTTGTGACATTTTATAGATTAAAAGATTAAGCAGGAAGGATTAACAAATAAATTAAATAATTTAAAAAGGTATAGCCCAACATAAATTACATGTTTATCAGAATTTGGGCTGTGGGCATGACTATATCCTTAATTTGCTGATTGGCTTTTCGTGATGTGTTGGACATTTTTTACCGTTTGCAGTGGGTGGCCGTTTTGTGATTTTGGTGAACAGAAAGCTATCTTGTGGCTAATTAGCCCAGGCAAGTTATATCAACTTCAGCAATCATGTAAAGGAGTGAAAACAACAGAAAAGCTAAAAATGTGGGGGCAATACAACTGAGCCATTGTTAATGTTATTAGCAACACCTGTGCTCTAAGTCATTCCATACCTGTCCTCTAACGGTGCTCGGTGCGTTTCCGCTTCAATCCGTCACACACCTGCTCTACATTGGTAATCACCCCGAGTATATATTTGCTCTCCAACGAGCCCTTACTGTTTGCCAGATTGTCTCTGTTGCCTAAGCTTTCCAGAAGCCTCACTGTATTACCCTTTTAGAGTGGTGTTGGCCACTTTTTAGTTTAGTCTGCCTTCTGTGGGAGTTTGCTTACGCAAACTTGCAGATTAGATGAAAGGGACTTGAACCCAGTCACGGTATGTAAGCCAGGTTGGGAATAGCAGAAGGGAGCATAAGATTGCACATTGGGTTTGATGTTGCCAATAGTTTGAGAGCAAATAAATCCAGGGATGATTTTTAAACTTGCTGTCACTCATTATTTCCCTGTAACCACACTATTTCCAAACTGAGTGAAAGTGAATCTGCATTTGAGTCCTCATTCCTGTACCACTTTTCTGAACCCTCACACTTTTTACTGAGCGGCCACTGTAGTGCTGTCCTGTTTATTATTCACCCCATAACACTACTCTGATTGCCTGAGGTTCTGCTGCAGATGAAGAAGCAAGAAATGGATGAAATGGTCTGCCCAGTGAGATGAAACGCACAAAGGATCTTTCCATACTCCTGGCAAATCACATATCTATGAAAGTATCAATACCTACATAGGCTATTGGAAAACTGTTATCAGGGCATGCTATGGGACCTTGTGTGGGGGTTCTCACTTGTAGCAGCACATGTACAGTACATGTGTGTCTACAGCTGTAATTATGCCTGTAAAATAAAGCCATGGATAAGGTATGGATCAGCCATTGCTCTGATCTATGTTAAATGCTTTGTTAATAGGAAAGCAATGAGACTTCCAATGTTGATGGCTTCATTAAGTAAATGCCAGCGGTGTTGTCAATATCATTACACTGCTGGTAAACAACCCATAAACATCCTCATGGGGGAAATTAGCTTTCACTCCAACCTTCTGGAAATGGTGGAGATTTGTTTTCCAATGCAGACCATCTGATGGCAGTAACACTTAGGGTCTTTAGGGTCGCACCAATCCAAAATCTCATCTAGGAGGGTAAAGGAGCAGGGCAGTGGAGGAGAGCAGGTGTGTCACTGGGGTTATAAAAGGGCTCTGCTCATCAGATGTTGCACTAAATTACACCCACGACTCTGAAGGGCTCACCAGCCTTTTTTATTTTAATGTACCCAAGAGACTTTTAACAGGGTGCTCGTTTTCAGTCACTTTTCTGGTAGACACTTTATTACCCAAAATGCCTTTTAGCCAAATTTTCTTCAATTGCTACATGTGGAAGGGAACAAAAAATGTAATGCAATAAAACCTGTCATTATAACAAGAAAGCAAGTCATTTCAGTCAAAAGAGTGGGCCGCATCCTCTACTTATAATGGACTGCAATATGAGGCTGCTCCTTCTCCTCTGCTACCATCAAGATTTGCCTGTATAATGTCTGTGAGCTGGGATTAAAGCCTTTGAAGCCTCAGGGTCAAACACTTAAAGTGCTCATATTATGCTAATTTTCAGGTTCATAATTGTATTTAGAGGTTATATCAGAATAGGTTTACATGGTTTAATTTTCAAAAAACACCATATTTTTGTTCTACTGCACATTGCTGCATCTCCTCTTTTCACCCTGTGTGTTGAGCTCTCCGTTTTGGCTACAGAGTGAGACATCACACTTGTATTCCATCTTTGTTGAGTCGTACATGCGCAGTACCTAGGTCAGCACTACAAGCCAGTCAGAAGCAGAGTATGAAGGCGTGCCACGCTAGCAGCTAGGCGAGCATTATAACGTGTGTTACGCAAGTTTGTCACGGCAGCAAAGGCTGGACTACAATGGAGCTGTTTGGAACTGTTTGTGAACAATATTTGTTTGCTGTTGGAGATGGTAAGTCCCTTTTGGGGTGGACTTTGGGCTTTTTCACTTTGTAAACCTATTACATGCACAAAAAAGATATATAACACAATAAAGGAAAGGGGAAAAGCCACAAAGCATAATATGAGCACTTTAAACCAGATTATTTTTTCATTTGATATTTAAGTTTATTGACGTGTTTTTTTTAAATGTAATTGTAAACACACTGCACTCAAGTTTAGCTCAAGTCTGTTATGAAAATGAACTAAGTGAACGATAAAACATTATTAAAAGATTTATGGAAGGGCAGTTAATTTTATGCACTGAGGGCAACTTTAGATAACATTAAAGCAGATACATCTTGGGAGTTGATGCATCAGTTGTTAGACTTTAATGTAATACAGCCCATTTTAATGTATTTTTTTTCTCTTTCACATAGAATTCTGTAATGCTAATTGTTCTGGTCTAAACAGTGCATAAATCCCCCTGTGACAAATCCATGTCCTGGCTGAACATGTTTGGATCAAACATAAGAAGAGGCCCATACTGTAGCTGAATTCACAAAGCCTAAAGATGGACAAATGTATTCAAGCATCTCACATACACTAACAAAAACACCCTAAGGCGCGCCCACCTTTCGTATGGCCTCGTAAACAGCCCTGAAGGCAGGTTGTTTGTTGTCGTGGTAAACCCCTCTGTTTCCATGCAGTATGTAGATGCCATCTTCTTCAGCTGACGCACAGTTACTGCCATAGATACAATGATCGGGACGATAATTCCACTGGCACGGAAACTCCAGCAAGCACTCTGTAAATGGAGGTACACAAAACCAGAAACACTTAAGTCAACAAACTAGTGCTACAAAGTGGCATCCTGTAGACTTTGAAGAGTATGATACACTATATGTCTACCTTTAAAAAAAAAAAAAAATAAATAACACTCAATAACAAGTAATCCCTCTTCAATCTGTCTATGAAAGTTAAAAGCATCATGTATGAATTTGTACAGTTGTGCATATGGAAATAGACATGAAATGTGTGCAAATCACACAGGATTACCAGGGTTGTGGTGGAAAATAATATTGAGAAGGTCCTGGTCTCCCCAGGTTATGTTGAGTTTGTATTTCTGAAGTAGAGGCATCAGCAGCTCCTCCCAACGCAGCCCCACAGACGTCATGTCATTCTGTCAACACAGACATGTATACACACACACACCAGTCAAAAAGATGCCTTTACTGTGTCACAATATTGTCAAGTGGTTAAGTGTTGGGAGCTTCACATTGCAACAGGATCAAAGTGAATCCTCTCACAGACCTTACACAACAACTGCAGCAAGAGGAGGAGGACATCTTGTGGCCAATAAAAGTGGTGCAATAATACAGTAAACAGAGACTAAACACAACTTTCCTGGAAAATGCGTCTCCAGCATTCAGCCCTACCTTAAAGAACATGTTTCTCATCCTTGTCATGTTCATTAACATGACCCCTGAGTTGATGCCCGTCCTGCCATAGAAGGGGTGGCGGGCGAAGCGGTTGTACCAGGCAATACGGGGCTCCTCGTGCTCCGGGGCCATAGCAGCCAACTGGGAGGAATTAAACTGGGACAGGAACACCCACAGGTGGTCTACAGGCTGCAGAAAGAGGATGTCTGAGTCGACATACACGACTGAGTCAACATCCTTCAGGATCAGCTGCATAGATTAAAAAAGACAAGGACAGAGAATATTAGAGTGGATGCTCTCCATTTTTTTGAGTGGTGCATACTGCCAGTATGTGGCCTAACAAATGAGATTTTCTTCCACGGTGGTACAATATAATCGTCCTTTATATAATGTATAAAGGTGAACTTCGATGATTTGGAAAACATTACATTTCTCTACAGTGCTCCTGAATATACAAAGGCAAAGCAGTTTCTCATATTTCATTCTATAAGTGTTAAGGCATAAATTTACACCAGAAGTGAAATCGGTGACCTGTAAAATTAGGCAAATGAAATTTGGTATTTTACAGCTTTTGCAGACCCGGATTTTTTTAACTTGGGTTATGTTTTGTCTTTTAAAAGTAACTCTTAAAAACAAATTGAGTGTCATAATGACTTCAGATGTACATTTCTCACTGTGATGCTCATGCTGAGGAGTCCTCTCTCTATAACAAACTCACAGGTAAGAAGAGCCTCTGAGAAGCGCAGGGTTTGAAGAGTTTCTTCCACTCGGCTGCGTTCTCACTGGGGAAGCTGATGGAGTAGACTGTGTAGTTGAATCTCGAGTGAATAAAACCAGGCCACGACTCCAACTGGAACACAGACAACCCAACAAATGACTAGTAGTTGTATAGTAAAGGATATGATCAACATTCAGTCAACAGCAAGCAATTTGACGTTTTCAGACTTCAATTTTCCAAATATTTCCTACTTACAGCTTTAATGAAGCTGGCATGTAGCTGATCTTCAGCAAAGATGTGCAGGTGGAGGCTCTTGATGCTGAAAAGCACAGCAGACTTGATCATGGTGAGAGTCTCCTCCAGCCTCTCGCCACAGGCCACCACAGCCAGGTGCATGGGAGGTTCAGGTCTGCTCTGAACGCTGCCACCACCTGCCTCCCCCTGACCCCGCTGACGCATGATGTACCTGAGTGAGAGGATGGAGAGTCGGACAGATGTTATAATGAATGAATTCCAGAGTTCTGAGTATAAAATTCTTTATGCGATTTATGTGTTGATTTTTATTTAAAAGTTACTGTCTCCAGACAAGTACAAATTAGAAACAGTGACTGAAAGAGGATGGGATAATGGACAACAAGTTAGAGTTTAGGCAAGAGTGCAGAAAAAAAAACAAAAAATGGCCAAAAGGAAAAAAAGATTTTTAATTTTGTGTGTGTGTGTGTATATAAGGGCTGTCAATCGATTAAAAAAAATTAACTAATTAATTGCACAATTTGCTGTAATTAATCGCGATTAATCGCTTTTTTAAATTGAGACTGAAGCTTGTAATAATGGATATTTAAATGCTAAATCACTTAACTTTGCAAATATGAAGAAAAAACCAAACAAGGAAAGGTTCTGCTAAGTTCAGAATGTTTAATATCTTTCAGAACAACAGCAGCAACAATTTGGCTTAGTCCTGCTGAAACGGCTAGAAACTGTCTGACTTGAGAGCAGATTTTTGTCACCGTCCCCGGCTGCTGTCGCCTGCTCTCGTCTACTTTACAGGCGAGGCGCAGTTCATCTCCAACGAGCCGAGAGTTCAGTCGCCGGCAGGGCAGTCGGGACTCACCCGGAAATGGCGAGCGGAATGAGGTGACTAGTCTTTCAAAATCTGACGAAAATCTTCTAAACTGACCTTTGTTGAGCTGAAATGAAGACAGATTCATCAACTGCACGGCCTATTTCTCGCTTAAAATGTTTTCAGAAACATGTTTCAGTGAACTATCTTGGTACAATGAGATCGTATTCTGAACGGCCGCCATGACAGTCTGGCTCTCAATATCCGGAGAAAACAAACCCATGTGACGCATTCGTCCAATCAGCTGCCGGTTTTCATTACTTGGGCAACAATACAGAGTAGCGCCACCTGCTGTTATGTAGACGTATTACGTTTCTCAGCCGCCACATAAAGTAAACACAGCTGCGTTAATTTTGTTAATTTTTTTTAACGATTTAAATATAAAAAAATTAACGCATTCATTTTGACAGCCCTAATATAAATATATATATGATCTAATAAGACATACATAAAATAATTATATAAAAAGGATATAGGCTGTTCATCTACTTTATCACTTTACATCTGACCACCTCATGTTTCATGTTCTAAGAAGCCAATGATCCACCTTTAAACATGCCTGAGCCTCTGACATGGAAGCTTACTGTAAAAGAAAAGGTGACTTTCACAAGCATGTTTAAGGCTTAAGCATGGAATCACTACAAAATGTAAAAAAAACCTCAGTAGACAAAACATTTCATCAAAACTTGTGTGTGACAAATACTGTATATGTCAAAATCTAAGCTTTGTCTAGCTGCTTTGGCTAGGAAGTGATTGGCTTCCTAGCCTTTATATACTTTATATGTACATTAAAAAAAAGTTTTTTATCAAGATGCATTGATAATCGGTTTAGAATCAAATCATTGGCCTCTTTATCGGAATCGAATCGTGAGGTGCCAAGAGATTTGTAAGCAAAAATGTCAATCCTTCTGTGTTTCCAGCTTCTAAGATGTTCTTTCCTTTGTTATGTCATATACAAAAATAGACATTTTATCTTGACTCGCCTACAGCCATTATGGCAGTGACCTCTGTAAGGGAAAACTGCTAGTTTTGAACTTTATTAGTTACTCCTCCCATTTATCCCACCCCTCAAACCCTAACATCTGGCAGACACTAAACAGCCAGGTGTGAAAACAAAGCTGTAGTAAAGCTGAAGTTCGGTAATCACTTAACGTGTTGAAATATTCATGTTGTGCTTTTATTTGTGTTTGTTCTATCAGAATTTTACATTGAACATTTGTCTAAATGTAGGCCTTAAAGTGGACCGTGGGCGTCAAACTGTGTATGACAAGGGTATAACTTTAGTTGCATATCAATTAATCTCGGTACCATCAGGAGGGCTGCACATGGGGTCGCACACCTGTCAAAGTCTCGCGTCACTACGGTCTTCAACCAAAGAAAAGTAGTGTAGTGTACTTTGTCTGCATAGGGACGTTCAGTCGGGCAGCGTCACATTCCTATACATCACAAGTGTGGTGCAGAGTAGATTATCTACTTCTACACTCACGCTTATAATGAAATGTGATTTGATTCCCAGTTGTATCACGTTAAAGCAGGAAAAAAAGAAAATTCAGTCCTACCTATTGTACCAGTGTGGGCTTTGGGGCCCAGTTTTGTCCGCGGCACCTCGCCTGCCTCCGGGGACTCTCGGTGGGATGAAAACCCTTCTAGGTCCGTTTCCACCGCCCGACACGTCCGAGTAAAACAGTTTACTGTAAACATACAAGCCCGAAAACATGGCAAACACCGTGCACAAGATTAGTGCACGAATGTAACGCCGCATTTTGGAGTTTGAAAACGCAACTTAGAGCTAAAGTCATGACACAGAAACTAGCGTATGGTAAAAAATAATAACTGCGAAGCTCCTCGCAATTGTAACGCACTTCCGGTCAGTGTTTAAAAAATAAAACTTATCAGGCGTGGTAATTACGCCCTCTGGCGGTCTGGCTCTGCAACTTTCTCTACATTTCTTACTATTAAAGCTTTTGAAACAATGATATACAACAATAGCTTTATTTACCTGTTGTTGTTGTTGTTGTTGTTGTTGTTTATTTGATCTGAAGGAATAACTATAGAATAGTCTTGTGTAATAGAACAGATTGGGAAGAATGTACAAGATTACACACAAATGGCATGCTATGCCACTAGATAAAAGCTATTTAACAATTTAAATACTGTGTGACAGTTTAACAGTGTGGAAAATGTAACAAAACCTAAAGGTCCCACAGTTGTCATGCTTACATTACATTTTTTGTGTTTTTGATTCTACAATATATTATCCCTATGCCTTTCTGCTTTCATTCTATTTTTGGTATGTTTGATACTTTACATTTCTGTTAAGATTTTATACATCTCACCCACCAGAAGCCTTAACAGGTTTCGCAGGTATTTCCTTCCTAGAAAAAACATTCTTATTTATTGAGTCAGAGTGGGCATTTCTGCTCAAAAATAGGGTGGGGTGAATTGCATAAGAAGATTAACACCCATTTATGCAGGTTTGCACTGTAAAATTTGGGCATTTCTTAAAATTCTGTACCAGATCCTTTTAATGCTCATGCTAATGCTTGAAAGCGTAGTTCAGATATCGCTTGTGCACTGTTACACTCTTGTTCTTGAAGACTATGTGAGCGAAGGAGAAACTATTTGGTATTATGTTTATCCCACTTCCTACAAATTCAAGAATTTTGACAGTTGGTAAACTTACTCCTGACAGATTGGATGTTTGGAAATATACCATATTACAAATGATGTGCCTGTTATCTTAATAGTATATGTAATAATTCAAAACTTTCGTGTTTTAGTGTGGTCTCAATTACTTTCAGGTTTACTAGCCACTGCCCTCTATCACCATTTGTAAGAGTACATTTAGGCCTTTATTGTGAAGGCCATAGCAAACTTCCGGGTATCTCTATTTTTACCAGTTTGACTTGATGCTCTTCATGCAGCAGAAGCAGGAGGTTTGGGACCCCAAATGGGGGAAGGGTGGGAGCGATAAGCAAGTTGATTCCTCCCTCCCCCTCCCCCCTCATGCTGTGTCTGCAGCAACTTTCCATTGATTTCACCTCTGAAAAGACCCATTCATGGCTTTATTCGTCTTTATTGATGTGGCTCCACTAGAACAGACCTGACCGTCAACTGCATTTTCATTTAGTGTGGGAAAATTAGGTTATTGACTGATGTAGTGGTCGACTAATTAGTGTGTAAACCATACCTTATGCTCATAACTACTGTAGGCCTATATACTTATGTCATTACGTTTTTTTGACTTAACTATTACATGGATATTCACCATTTTCAACGTATGCAGAGTTGCATTATGGGCCTGATCTGTAAGCCTGCATGTTCTGTGTCTATGGTTCTGTGTTGAGGATAAGTAGCAGTGAAGTCGTTCACCAGATGGAGCTGAAAACACAACAACAAGCACTCCTCTGCTTAGAAAAAGCCTAGATTAGCAAACCAGTGACAACACAAAAGTGTAAGCAATGCATGCACCTAATTACAAAAAGTAAAATGATTTCTTTTGTTTGAATTTTCTTATTCAGACATGTAATAAACAAGTTAACACATTTCAAAACAATTTGAGCATGGCAAAGCAAAACAAAACATATCAACAGGTGACAACCAACATGTTTTTAAGTGTCTTTCCATTTTTGCCACAACCAAATAACAAACGTCCATCCGAACATTTCTCATGAGTCCACCCAGCTAGTCCCAGCTAGTGTGGTGAACCTATGAGATCTCTGACACATATGACAATGCTAACAAACTAAGAGACATAGCCTGTCCCACAATATACAGAGACCATAATATTATCATGCCATGACAGTTCTCAGGATCTGTGCTAAAATGTTAAAGTAAAAATCTCGACTATAACACTGCTATGATGGATAATACAACCACATCAAAACATTGTAGTACAATATTTTAGAAATATCCATTTTATCTGTGTAGTATTCTACAGGTTTCATACATTATTGTGTAGTTAGGTTGATCTATAGTTGTTCTGCTGGGGGTTTAGTATATTCTAAAGCTCCCCCACTTTGCTACGTCAAAATGGAGGAATTTAAACAGTTTCTGAAGTCCATCACACCGCAGGCCATCACCTTATGCAGCTGATAACTGTGCATGTCCAGAAGTCAAAGCTCCTTTTCTGTTGTGGAAGCACCATGCAGTCTCCACACTGGGCTCACAGTGGGGGCAGAACAGCATGAGCACCGTCTGGTTTTCCACTGTGACGCTGAGCAGGTGCAGCCCTGTGTGCGCAGCAGAGATTAAAAGGAGAATGCCGGTATCATTTAAAGCGACAGTCCCTTAACTACCATCTACATTTAGTTGACATTTTGCCATCAACTCTTCTTTTTTTTCATCTCTGAAACAAAGAAAAGAAAAAATAAGCATGCCAAATGCAAGCAGAACTATGATGTATGAAGAACTGTATTTGCGTATATATATATATATATATATTCTGTGGGAGCCATGTACATCATGTACTTACAATGTGACAGATAAAGTGACTGAAAATTATTACAAAGCTTAGGTAATTCTTAAAGTTGCATTAAGTAATTTTTTGATAGCAGGAGGGTACAGCAAGACTGCAGAATCAATTCAAAGAAACAAAGCCCTGATAGACAGATTTGAGCGGTTATGACTAGTATGTTAGCGCCGTATTGCCTACTTGCACATCTAGCAGACAGATACCAACATTAAAATCCCTTTGCATTAGTGTTTTTGGTCTTTTGACCAATACTAGCACAATATTGACTCATTTAAAGACTTTTTCCAGAAACTTCAATCTTCTGTGATTTCATATAGTGTTAACAGCTTGTTTGAACTGGTTTGCTGAACATGGATAGTTTATGGTTTGTCTATGTGAGGGGCCATAGAACCACAGACTGTATAGAACATGGAAGTAGCCTCTGTGACCTCACACATACAGTAGATTCCTGAAGAGCCATTGTGAAGCTCAGTGTGGCCATCGCCATCTTGGCAATGCCTGACTCTGCCTGCTGCCGGCTAATCCAAAAATGAGAGGTGGAGCTGAGGCGGGCCGAAGAAGCCTGGTTGCTGAGCTAGCCACCTGTGATGGCACCCACCGGTCACCTGGCAGCCAAGCCCTTAATCATGCATAACTTATATAATTTAAATGGGCCAGTAATATAAAAATCCACTCTCCGTAACAGTTGTCATGAATAGGGAAATTAGCTATAGAATAAACCACCAGCCAGCCTCAAGTGGCAATTTGAGGGACTGCAGGTTTTGGGTTGCTAATTGCTACCTCTCAATATATTTAGCTTTTTAACATATCAAAAATATCACTTAATGCAAGTTAGTGGTACAAAATGAATGGCTGCAAAGATAGAAAAACAAAACCCTGATTTTAATCTTCAACATGACATGTAGACGTAGATTAATGGCACAAACTGAAAACTAAAAACACCGGCATTTTCCTTTTTAAAATCACAAACTATATGTTCCCGCACCATTTAAAAGAGGGCTTTTATCAAAACCTGCCCGATGTCCCTTTTTATATGGACATAACGAGCATTACCTGAACTAAACAACCTGCTCCAAACATTACCCAAAAACACCAAACGGTGCCAGTCAGAGTACAGCCGCTGTGCTATGTCAAAAGTCACTCCACAGCAGAGGCAGTCCACAAGTAAAAGCTTGGAGTAATCGAGTGCAGGAGCAAAGGTTTGCTGAGAGGTTGAAGATTCAGTGTAGGGACACCGAGAGTGCGTAATAGGTGGTTCAGGTTTATAACGGCTAGGTAAAGATTCCAGACAGAGGCTGAAGATTCCACATGGGGGAAGAATAGGGCTCTCTGCCGGCCGCTGAAGGTAACGTCGAGGGTGGGGGCTGCACATTTCGTTTGACAAAAGTATAAAAACAAAAGAAAAAGAAACACCTGGACAGGCAGGTGCATCCAAAAGAAACCGCACAGGGCCAAACATTTATTCAGACATCTCAGATCTGTTCTGATGAAGTTCTTCGTCAGAATAAAATTGTCTTAGTAAATGTTCTTGTAGCAAGGTTTGGACAGCGTGCGGGATCCTTTCGATTACACTAAATGTCCAAGTGAAAATGTAGGTCACTAAAAACTTCGAAGATGGAGCAAAAAGGTCTTTTTATATTGCTTTCTAAATGCAGGATTCCACTGCTGTGGGAATGAATCTTTAAACAGATTTAAAATCGCCAAATTTTTAAATCCAAAAGAAAGAAAGAAAGCCAAACTGTTTTAGTCAGTAATGTGCAGCTCTAAAGTCGAGGCAGGGTGTCCCACCAGTGACCTGTGGGCTTGCAGATGAGATGGGGTTGGAGGCAGATGGAGATTTCGAGGGGGGGGTGACTCAGTGGGACTCTCCGTTGACCGAGCTCCCCTCTCCTCTGGGAGAGGAGGAGCGGGAAAGCCCCTTCTCTGTGTTCTCTGAGCTGGAGCCGTTCTGGCTGTGGTGGTCGGCCGTAGACGCGGTGCTGGATGGCGTAGCCGAGTTGGACGAGGGCTTGGCCTTCTCCTTAAAGTCCGTTATGATGACTGTCAGGTCCCCAACCGTCACCTCCAGGTGCTGGGCGCTGCTCCGGTCTATGTTTTTTAACCTCGGCCTGAGTGAGTGAGAAATAGTTGGGGAGAGTAAGAGAAACAAATAAAAAGAAAAGAAAAAAAAACTGAGAAAGTATTTTAAGGCTTTTTTCTTTGCTAACAAACTCCTAAACTGTCTATCTTCAAGAATATATATATATATATATATTTTTGCAACGTTTTGGTGCTAGAACTGGAATCCGGCAAAATGATGCAACCACACTACAGCCCTGCTGCTCAAAAACCCTATGACCCAGTTAAGCCCCAGGATCCCTGTTACTCATCTAGACTGCCATGGAAGTGTACCCAAGACAGACAAAACGTCAAATCGTGTTCATGCAGAAAATAACTAATTAAACTAATGAACCAACAAGCCCCCAAGGGAGACAATGTTGCTTAATCCTACTGGGAAAGGTAACTCCAAAAGGTAAACACCCTTGATGCCCCACACCAGGCACAAACGGTTTAGTTAACTCAGCCGCTATAGTTTTCTACAATTCCCTTGCTTTCCCACCCTGAGACACTCAAATGTTTCACAACCATCACAGTTTTGTTTGCCGAACTTCCTCCTGTTTCAACAAGTACAACTCACCCTCAATGGCCAATACTAGGTATCTACTGTTACTGAAAACACACCTTTAAACCACTCGCACAACCATCTCATTAGTTGAAACAACAAAACCAACACCGACTAGGCTCATGAACTTACTCAAGGCAGAAGAGAAAGTGAAAAATAAACCGGGATGGATCCCGGACGAGCCCCCATTTGTTACAAGTTGGCTCCTTCTTGCAAAAAAAGAGGAAGCTCCACAAACGTGAC
The DNA here is from genome assembly GCF_004354835.1 of Perca flavescens. NCBI lineage: Eukaryota > Metazoa > Chordata > Actinopteri > Perciformes > Percidae > Perca > Perca flavescens. The sequence goes on along the minus strand of NC_041353.1, from coordinate 14,816,923 downwards.
CGCGAAGGGCTTTATTCGGCCAAACTACAGATTACCATAAACATCAAGAAAAACATGGATATCCATGTTTTTTTTAAATGTTTAATATCAGTAGTGCCAGGAGTGTATGGGTGAGTGTATCATGAGGTGTGTGTGTACAAGTAAGAGTCAGAAAATAGTGGATAGTGGAGAGCTGGAGTGTCCCCCCGGGGTGTGGCATGGTGAAGAGAGAGCAAGAGCATTTTCTGCAGCCATCTTAAGTACAGGTGAGCCAGGCAGTACAGGTGTGCCCACATCTCCTCTGCAACCCTGGCCTTGACTCCGCCTACAGGCACCCTGGAACACCCTGGAAGTAAAAAAAAGGCACACACACCAAAACAGAGAACAGCAGAGGACAACCCCAGGGGCGTCCCACTTTAAAATCCTGCATGAGATTGTGCATTAATCAGCCCTTGCAAGATTCTATCTTTGATTTACCCAGGAGTGAAAGCACCTTGATCTTTCTGCTACCATGTCACTGAAAACTGAAAAGAGCTTTTTCAGACACTGCTTTGAAATTTATTTTCTGGTGTTTCCCACCCACCTCACGTCTATCCTTTGAAGTACTTTATGAAATATGACAACACATCAACCTCACTTCAGGTGGCAACATAAACACCATCTATAGTTTCCAGTGTTTATTCATGCATCCCTGTAATATCTGATTCCGGTTGATCCCCCCCCCCCCCCCACCCTAACCCCGTGTCAGCTTGTTTACCTCATCTTCTTGTGACTGTTCTTCTTGAGCGCCGGCTCTCTGTCGCTCTTCTCCCTCTCTACTCTCTCCTTCTTCTCCTTTTTGGGCTGCAAGGGCAACACAAACTGCTGCGTTACCTGCTGCTGCGAGACGAGCTGGGAGACGGGACGAGGCTTCCTGATCCGCGGAGGGGAAGAGGGGGGAGGGGGGGATAAAGAGACAGAGTGTGACAGATTAATGAGAGGGAAAATCACAGTGAGCACATGGCTTGATGCTAGCGTTCTACCATAATCAAGAGCCAATAATCACTGCCAGTGCTGGTTAGGATGGTGCTGCTGAAGTGTTCTTAACACTGGCAGCAAGTGGCACCACATACTGAGTGCATTCAGAATAAAATCCAGGATTCAGCCATCTGTGAGATATGTAGTGTACCTGCACAGGCTTGTTTTTAAGGCTCAGAGGGATAAACATTGACAAGCTGAGAGCTGTTTTGGTGAACACAAAGATGTGATAGGAATGCAAAATACTCAGACATACTAAGTCAGATTGCATAGGAGGCATGCACATATGTTTTCTACTTGCTTTTATAAAACTCACAAAAGAAATCCATGAGACTAAGAGTGGTGTTTTGCTGTTTGTTAAGAGAAGAAGTGAGATCAGCTCTGGCCTCAACCACAGTATGTCACATTTTTTATTAAAAGGTCACACCCAATAGGTTTTTCCCCGTTCTTCCCAAATGTGGAATTCTCCTGCACTGCAGTCTCTGTCTCTTAGAACTCAAGGTGAGGGTGTAAACAGCCATAAAGTGTGTCACCTGCTGCTTCTTTTTACAATCAGTAGTCACTACTGCAGCACCAGGGGGCATGATCCCTCACTGGCTTCCCATCCGTGATCGCTGTCAGTTGTGTAAATGGCTTCTGTCCGAGTGTAATTATATTTTCCATGATGGATTTTAAGATTTTGATTATAGATTACGTACAAAACACACTGTAATGATTTTTCTGCCTTGCATCAAAAGTCATGGTCCCTGGTTTGTTATTGATGACAGAGAAAACAGTGTTCGCTGATGGCAATGCTTGCCTGATAAGTGAGGATGATGCACCTTCATACACAAGCTCCGCAGAATGCTAAAAGACAAATCCGATATCAAATAGAACTTCAGTGTAACGCGGTGAATAAAATGTTTCTCCTCACAGTCACATTTCCATCCTCCGTGAGTGCCTGTTGTCTCAAAAATTATACATTATGCAATTGGTCTGGCAACCGTTTGCATGTATGAGGGCTGCAATCGTGTGTGTGTGTGTGTGTGTTTTGGGGCTGGCAAGAGCCCTAGCCGAGAGGCAAGTGTGTTGAAGGCCATCTGTTGAGAGAGCCTACACATCTAGTGCCTGATTTTGCATGCACACACATCAACACGGTTGTATGTATGAATGCACCTATGCACATTACAGCATACACATACGGCACCAAAAAGCCAAAGTGGTGTATACAAATCCAAAATGCATGCTTTATAAGTGCAATCAACAGACACATACAATCAGGCATATTAAAGCCCATGCACGTGACTGCGCGCACACACACACACACACACACACACACACACACACACACACACAGCAGTGAGCAGATGAAGCATGAGGGCATGATGAGAACAGCAGAAGAACACAGTGTGTTTTCTGAGCCCTGTTGAGCGGTCATATTTGTAATTCATAATTTAATTTCATAATTAACCATCCAGTTTCTGTGAAATGTAAGCTTCAAACTACTGCTCATGAAAATATTGATCTTAGAATGTAAGCTAAGCGTTGTATTGATGCTTTCATACTGTAACTATGTTGGTAACACTGTACAACAGCTTCACTCAACTATACTAGCCTTTGTGTATGAACCCTTCGAAAAGTATTGCTATTACAAAACATTGGCCTCCAGGTGCCTCATGAAAAATGCCCTTTTGCACTTGCCTAATGTAATTATAAGGCTGAAACACAATACAAGTACAGAGTGTACAAATGCACTGGACTTGACAAAATCCATCCACAAAATTAGTTTGAGCACCTGGCCAAGTGTTGCCCTGACAATGCGCCACATTTCTGCCAAAAAGAGCCTCGGTGGCCTATTTAGCTTAATTTAGAGGCTTCCACCTCATTTTCTAATAGGAAATGTATAAGCCAGGGCTGCTGGTCTGCTGTCTTGTTCTAAGGGCAAAGCTGTTGTTTAACAGTTCTGGGATGACCTAAATTGGGGCCCAGCTTCAAAGAGTCTCTCCCAGTTTTTCCTTCAGAGTTATCATTGCATTCTCAGAACATGCAGAGATACTAGCAAGGCTAGAGCAAAATGCAAATGGGTCTCTTGGCCTACATAACCATCTGATAGGGAGGAGATGTTGAGATCCTCTAATATGTCTGTCTTGTCAGCACGACGCTGCAGAACTGCTGACACCTTTTAAATAAAAGCAGAGGCCTCTCAAAGTCCTCTAGCTCAAGTAATTTGTGGCACTCCTTTTTAAACTACAACAATGAATAAATGTCTAGTTTTCTGAATTTACTCTAAGCTCTCACACAAAACAGCAATTGTCAGAACAGAATGGACCATCCTGCCCTCGGGCTAAATGTTACCAGCTTCCAAAAATAAAAACCAAGACAACCAGCTGACTCATTCATTCATAACCTCCTTTTGATGTGTCTTTGATATGTTTTCTGGATGTTATTATGCGCTTATATAGTTCCTGTGTATGTAATGAGCAGATTAATTACTACTATCTCTGTCACTCATTAATGCTGCAAATGAGCGCTGTATGTTTGGCTTGATATGCGATCATAAAAATAAATAAATAAAAGAAACACCCAAGGCTAATTGCTATTTTCTATTTAAAATGAAAAGACTGGCGGTGCCTGAGAGCGATTGGGGCCAACTATAAACATATTTTGTAAATCCCAATTTCTTTGTGTATAACAATGAAGTAGATTTTCACTAATAGAGCCAGCTCAATAACCTGGAGGTGAAAGAGGAGACAAGCTAATATCACTGAGGCAAAGCGGCAGGCCTAAACAGAGCTACCTCTGTTAACCCAATCAAATGGTTATTATCTTAGCACTTAGGCCTTTCGCTACTGGCCTCCATCTGGAAGCTGAGTGTGTGTTTGTGTGCGTGCGTCTATTGATTGCAACAGGAATTTCTGTGCCTAATGTAACGGCCTATTCTTTCTGACATTAATACTGCGTGTTGGAACTGTTGTTCCAATCGATGTTTGCTCCAATCATGCCATCTATTCCACAGCAGCTAATGGAGTCCCACACTGGGAAATTAGGACGTTACGAGGAGGGCTTAAACACACCGAAATTCCATTTCCTTGAAAAGGAAATCTCAATCTCTTTTATTTTGAATCTCTTTTAATGTAGTCCGGAAAACATATAGTCTCTCTTTTACGCACACATTTCACTGACGGGGAAACTCTGGCTGACCCCTTAGCAAATATGTCATGAACACACACGCAAACCATCTATCACTATCTCTCTCCCTCCTTCTGATGCACCCACTGACCTGACACTCCTCCACCAACAAAGCAGTCGATGAACCAACACACACAAAATATCTTCTCTGGTCCTGATTTGGTCACGTACAAAATTCAGTAGGTGGTCGAATTATGACTCAGGATGGTTTGACCATCAAGTTTCTGCCACAGCAGGTCATAAACACCACAGCTCACAGAGACTCATCAGTAACACAGATGGTGTGGTAGTGTGTATGATACCATAATCTGTTTATAGACCTGTCATAATAACCTTAGGCTTAGAAAGAACAGTGACTATGAGTGGTCTAGTCTGATTAAACTCAGATTTACACACCCTTGCATCCCTGTGCTGTTAAAATAATACATTTCCAAAACATCAAGTTTTCATGAGTTAATAAAAAATGTGACCATGCATTTTTCAGATAATGCAATGGGTTTTCAAATGGGTTGTTTAGCCTAAGATATGAGAATGTTTTCAACCCATAAAGCGACACTTATGCCTTCAAATTCACCAAATTTAGATAAATACATGGATACAAGGTTTTCACAAAATGAGAAAAAAGTGACGATTGGTTTTGTGGCCTGTCGATGTTCAAACAAATTCCACTTGAAAATCTGAACTGCACCATCTTGTACTACTATACTAACACGGTTACTCACAGTTCTTTACGGACCTTGTAAACGGTTTGATTGCGAACTACTTACTACCAACTGTTTCATCTCTACACAAAAAAGGAAGCAACCACTCCAGTTTAATTGCGTCTGTCCACCCAAAAAACATAACAAAACGTAACAATGGTGCTGTAACAAATCCAAACTCTCACCTCGGGAGGTGACGTGTTTGTACAAGGACAGGAAGGTCCATACAAATGAGGTGCACTGAGAGGTGCAGTGCTTGTCTAAAAAAAGAAAAACAAGTGTTCTGCTCTCAAAGTCTGGCCAGTCTTTAGGGGAAGCTGTCATAGTTTTGATTAGTAGTATAGTATAATCATGGGAGGTGATCTTATTTTCAAAAAGCTCACAAAGCTGTCTCTAGTCCTGACAGGGCACCTTTGGCCGTTATACCAGCCATTTGCTCTTTAAAATGTTCAACTGGTAAAGTGTCGCACCCAAAAGACAGCAGTGCAGAAAGCTGCAGATGTTTGGACTGCCTGCTAACATTTGTCGAGTACATTGTGTGATGAGCAAACAGCTTACAGGGCAGCCGATGGACTGCAAATAGGCACTGGAGTGTGCTGCTATAAACAAATCTCATCTCACTGTTCTGTGATGATTGTAAGATCATTGTGAAATAGCTTATTTTATGCCCTGTTGAACACTCTCAATCTAGGTGTAGGTGTGTGTCAAGTCTTCTATCAGCAGGACGTAGGCTGCTCCTGGGAGCTCCTCCAACCCGATGATTAATGTCTCTCCCTGCCTGTACATGC